>NW_010291077.1:24364-79462 GCF_000700745.2 Antrostomus carolinensis | reverse complement strand
TTGAAAGTTAAAATACTGTCTTCCCTACTGCAGCCCCTAATCCAAAGGGAACAAAGTAAAATCCGGGCTACACCAGGTTTTGTCTCAACAAGTCAGCAAGGAAGACTTTTGACGCTGTTCATTTGTCTGTTTGCTTTTCCCTGGGTATGTTTTGTTTTGCTTCTTTTTTCTTTTTTCAAATTTCCTTTTCAAAACAGACACAGCCCTTATCTGCTAGGAAAGACTTAATTCTTGATATCTTCTTGTTCCCCTGCGGATGATTTGACAGTGATGTTTACAGACCTCATGATTTAGAAAAAAAAAAGGGGGAGGGAGGAAAGAATAGGAGGGAACTGAAGGAAGCTGACCCAGGAGAGCCTCCTGCCACGCCATGAAGCAGCTGTTAATGATGCCTTTGATAACGTGCCATGCTGAAGGGACCGTTACATGATTTCTTTTCCGTATCCAGACGGCCGTGTTTTTAAGCTGATTGTATGTGCCCTTAGGGGGGTTACAATACCATGTTTTCAAACAGAGCCACCATGAAGCACCTTGTGTCACAAACAAGGCTCATTAGCATAGCTCAGCAATTAAACCCTGCTCGGTCTGCTGTCCTGAGATAAAGAACTCCCAATTTATGGCCCGGTTGACTTTCGCTGGAGATGAATCGGTTGACAGCTTGGAGTGGTGACGTTTTGTCTCTTGAGTACAGCTGTTCGCAAGGGTGATCTTTCAGAATGTGACTTTTCCACAGACTAACCAAGGGTATTAACACCAACTAATTACCGGGAGAAGCCAGGGGCGATGGTTTCCTAAGAGTGGGAACATCACAGACCCCAAACAGCTGGGTAGTGCTAGTGCTTTTCTCTCTTTGAAAACAACAGCCCTGCTGGAGGAGAGCTCCCCATCTGGCAAGCTCTTCTAATTCATGTAATAAATGCAAATGATATTTATCTGGTTTGTTTTGTACTAGACTTTAATGCAGTGTAGAAGGGACGGGATGTGTATGGCAAGACGTACTCCTCCTCTTCAGAGCGAACGTGTTGCAGCATTTGATTAGTGAAGCTGTATCACAGGAGCTGTCTCCATGTTAGTCTGTTTTCAATTTTATGGACATGGTTTTTAGAAAAGAGGTCTTCTCCTGTTTACATCTCAGTCCAGTGACTTTTTGGTCTTTGATTTTGGTTCTTTTGGGTTGAGTTTATACAGGAAGACTTTTAAGGGTTTTAAGAACTGCTCATCTTCATACAATATTATGCTTGCCGCTCTTAAGCAGAAAGAATAAAGTGGCTTGAGTCCCAAAGCAACTTTAACCCAGGGATTCTTCAGGTAAATCAGTAGATAGAGTAAATCAGGGATCTCCAGGATCCAGCAGAGAGGGAAACACAAGGAAGAGTTACTGGTGAAGCAGTAGAAAATGAGTCACTCCAGGAGTTCAGTGAGGAAAGGACCCAGCATCTGTCAGGGTCAGATCCTGCCTCAGATGGGAATTCAGATGCAGAGAAGTGGGCTCCCAGGGCCCTGCTGTTTAGACAAATACAGTAACAAATCTGAGCTGTAGGCTTGTCATCATCTCCTTGATAACATGTGGACTACTTACACCCAGTCCTGCCAAAAGGGCAAGAGAATTGCACCTTATAGATGTTTTAAGGTTTGTTCTGCTAGTAATAAAGACAGTGAGATTGCCACAGGAAGGGTCTAGGTGACTGTACGGTAGGTGTTTGGGTACAAATGAGCTTGGAAGTATGTCCCTCAGCTTGTTCCAGGAGTTTATGTTTGGGCTTGGGGCTTCTAAAACCTTAAATACAAGCCTTTGCTGTCTAAGATCCCTTGGGAAGAGGAGGGTGAGGTGGGATTGTGTGTATAATGCATATTTATTTATATATATATGAAACTGGATGTGGTAAGGTAAGAAATTAGTTTAGAGTTGAGGACCTGAAGAAGTGTTGTGCTAGCCTTCTGCAACCTCTGGTGTGATGACTCCTGGAGACCTCCCCTCTGCATTGTGTCAGTCTAGTTACGTCAGAGCTCAACTGCTTGGTCCACGAGTGGCATTTCTGCAACTGTGATGGTCTTTTCCATCTCTGCTGGCCTGCTCTTTGTGTAGCTACTGGGGTTGAGTCAGACTCAAAACTCCGCGCTCTGTTTTTTGGCAAAGGTCAAGGATCCAGCAGTAACAGGCTGAAAATCTGGTCGGTCAGCACGGCAGGAGGTCATCAGATATTAAGCTGGTCAGTGTGCATGTGTACAGCCACGGTGCATGGAAGATGCTGGGTGATTCTGTGAAGATGTACTGTTTGCAGGAGAGGGGCTTAGGGCCAAGAAGGTGTCTCTAGCTGACTTCTGTCCATCCTGGAGAATGAACTCTTTTGTGCAGTGAATGTCTATATAAGCTTTTTTTTTCTTTTTCTTTTTTTTTCTTTCCATAAAAAACCCTTTTCAGTGAGCATCTGGATCCCCATAGAGCTAATTTAAGCCCATTAACAATAGACTTACTTTTCTTAATTACACTTTGCAGAATCATCCTAGGATTCCCAGGTGTCCTTGGGCCACAGGTTGAAAACTATCTATACGTTGAAGGATAAAGTGTCTGATGATGTTGGTTAGAAGCAGAGTTTCTGAATTAAGGAGGATTTACTGGTGTTTGCTATGTGATAATCCCTCTCATTTACCCCAGGTTGTAACTCTTTAGGAAACACTGTGTTCTGAGTGAGAGCCAATAACGCATCCACAGACCAGGTGGCCGCAAGTACAATTTAGCTCTGTGTTTGCTGCAGATGACATTGGTTTTGAGCTTGGTCCAAGCAATGAGCCAACCTGAGCTACCTAATGGTGAGGAATGAGAACATGAGACTCTGATCTGTGTTTGTTGCCAAATAAATGGCAGCAGGAGGCCTGGTGTGTCTGAGCTTGTAAGATCAGCTTGTGTTGACTCTTTTGGAGCCAACATAAATGCTGGTTAATATGTGTGTGTGGCTACTTTGAAATGTCACTGCTTTCTTGGCAGCAGTGACTCAAAGATTTCTCTGATGAATGGTGGTGGGGAGGGAATAAGCTGTGTACATTGATGGTTAACTGCATGGTGTATCTCTCTTCCCAAGCATGTCGAATATACCAATTTCTGTCGCTTTCCATAGCTTGCTGCTCCCTGCCACAGATGCTGCCGAGTGCCTGAGGAGCCCTTAGCTCCGTGTTCATGCACATGTTCAGGTGTATCCAGATGGAACGGGGATGTGGCCAGTGTGAACACCAAGGACCAGGACTGCCAGGTCCACTGCAGCATCTCCCTTTGTGCAGACACAGACAGTGGATTTTCTTCTTTTCTTAGAGACAGTTTTTTTTGTCCTATGCTATGTTTCTGCTGGACAGGTCTTGTGAAGAGCACTGTAGTTTGCCCACCCAGGAACAGGGAAATCTTGGTGAAATGAAGAGAAAAAAAGATGGAAAATGAGAGGAGAGGCTGGTCTCTTTTTTTGTGATTGTGGTACTGAAGAATTAGGCAATCCTTAGGATTATTGAGCCATTTGAGTGATGAGCAGTGACTGTTTCTTATGGTTTCTTAGTGATTTATTTCTGCTATCTAGGAAGATGCATTTACTGATGCTAAAGCTGTTTTTAGTGAAACTCTGAGAAATAAATAAAGTTACAATGATAAGTTGCACACAAGCCTACAGAGAGCCCAGACTTCCTGGAGGATTTCTTGGGGTTGATGTGAGGAGCCATCACAGCCATTCATCAGCACAGTTGTGGACGGGAGCGTTACCTTTGCCTGAGCTTGCTGAGGAGCTCTGGTTGGCTCCAGAGAAGTTTCTGCAGGGTATTCCCACAGGTCATGTTTGGGGGGGCCTGGTCTTGCAGGGAACTTCTCCTGACTCAAGCTTTGGCTGACTTGTGTGCTGACTGGTTTTTCAGATCTGTGTCACTTGGGATTTGGTGGTGTCCATGCTTTGCCTTCTTAGTTGCTCCTTTATTGACCAATGGAATCTCTTTGTAGCTTCCACGGGAGGTTGTTACTAGTGGTGTGTGTTTGCTGTGCTATCAGCATGGGATGAGCCGAATAGAGACCACTGATGGAAACCACGATACGTGCAGGAAATGAGACCTTTCACACTGTGCAAGTGTCCTGGAGTCCAGTCTGAGGCAGGGCCCCCTCTTAGTGGTGCCTTAGCACCTCAGTGTTAAACTTCTCAGTGCTATGAGACAGGAAAGGGCTGCTGTTGTCCTGGGGAAATACTAGGGAACAGAACTCGGACCCAGATGTAAAAGCAGATTTAAGTGGGTGGGACTGAGGTGCTGAGATCCCCAAAGGTCTCTCCTGCAAGAAGGTGGAGGTGGGAGCTCAGGATTTGTAGTCTGTGTGTGGACAGGTAGCTGTCTGGGAGCCAGAAGCTGTGGGGATTCCTCAGGCAGGGAGGGTCCATCCCACCACCCCCTGCCAGGGAGCAGGGCAGGCTGGGGGACAGGGCAACCAGGGGCAGTCCCCAAACCAGAGCACCAGGCACCTCCATGGGGACAGGGATGGGTCAGGATCAGACCTGTTTGTTCCTGAGCCCCAGCAGCCAAACCTCCAGGAGAGCCAAGGATGCTTTCATGGCCCTCACAATGTCCTACTCGCTGTACTACTTCTCATGGGTCCTTGTGAGGGTGGTCAGACACTGGCCCAGGTTGGCCAGAGAAGCTGTGGCTGCTCCTCCCTGGAAGTGTTGAAGGCCAGGTTGGATGAGGCTTTGAGCAACCTGGTCTAGTGGAAGGTGTCCCTGCTGATGGCAGGGGGGTTGGAACTGGATGATCTTTAAGGTCCCTTCCAACCCAAACCTTTCTGTGAAGTGAGGAAATGATCAGTGTTTGGCTGAGGAAAAGATGGGTAACCTCTAATCAGTTGGGAGAAGGATATTTATCATCCCAAGGTGAGGAGGAGACTGGTGTATTTCCACGGGGAATCCAGGTAGTGTGTAGTGAAATTGTTACTTCCTACTGCAGAGTAGGCTTTGCCTGGCAGAAATGTTTCAGGAATTAACAATGAGCAAACCAGAGACTAGCAAAGCAAGAGGTCTCAGCAAACTCTGTTAAATGTACATTTTTCTTCATTATTTTCTCACTGAAGCGTGATGATGTCTGATGGAGCATTATGGATGGGGAGAAGGAAGGAGGTGTTAGCAAAGCCTCAAACCAACAAGCTACTGCTCTGGCTAATGAGGCAAAAAGGAAATTCTGGCTCCAGTGGCTGTGAAGTCCAACGAGAGAGAATTGGGCTTAAGCCTGAGTGAAGGAGTGGAGCTTGCACAAAGGCCCCGACTGGGTCAAACATCAAAATCTTTAATTTTACAGCTTCTCCCCATCTTCTTAGCTAAAAAATGAACATTCCCATGGGCATACAGCTCACACATCCCCCACCTCAGGGATAGCGTGCACATTCAGCTATGGTGAAGGTGACTGCTATAATTTGTTGTGGTTTTGATTCTAGGACCTTTCTAGTCTTTAGAAGACGAGGAAGACTAGGAATCGACCTCTTATTTCACAGCTGGTAGGAGATGGAGACAGGCTGGTCATCCCACGTGCCAGATAGAAATACATAATTCTTCACTCAAACCAGTTCTGTGTAAGAGATGTCTCGGCCTTTTTAGTGTAATTGTGAGATCACAAAATGGCAAACAAAGGCTAAGGGGCTCTCCCCCTGTGGCAGTAGTTTCTAAATAGCATTTTGGACAGATATGGTCAAATTTTATTCTGAGTGTCCCAGACATCACTGTGGGAGGATGATTCCCTGGGGCAGGCTGTGGTACCATAGCAGACCCAAGTTTTGGCTACACAGCCCCAAGGAGTGAGGATTACACCTACTGTTCTGCTGCAGACTGCAGTGTAGCTTGGATCTTTTGTTGTGAGCTTCAAAACAGCCCAGTCTGGATGCTGTGAAAGTGCCTGGAGATATGGACCATTTGAAAACTGTCCCAGATCTTCTCCAGTGTCTCAGAAATCACATCAGTCCCCAGGGTGTTGACTCTCTGGCTGGTGTAAAACGAGATGGGTCAGAGATGCACCTGTGCTTGGTGAGGTTGCAGTGCCTGGTTGGGAGCTGGTTGTGGATGCAGTAAAACAGAGTATGCTGAGCTCTACGATGGTTTTTCTTACCCAACAGAGAAAGGGAGACACTCCTGTGTGACTATTATCATCCACTGATGAGCTGAGCATTAATGCTGGCTGTTTGTGCACAAGAGGTAAACGAGCACTCACATCACCACTGGCTGTATAATCAGGAATGAATAAATAGTTTGGATCTGGCACTGCTGAGTTGCCAGGTCTCCCTGTTGGCTCTTGCTGTGGCACTGCAGGGTGAGGGCTGTGCTGCCAGCCTGGCATTTGTCCAGGTAACCGAATTCATCTGCTAAACAGGACGGAGTGGCTTGCCCAGACTCAGTCATAAGCTGGACAAAGCCTTACTGGAGTTCAGCGCGTGTGAGCAACCCAAGGCTCCTCCCCACAGCTCTTGTGCTGGGTGATTTTGGAATTCCACACCAGAATGTGGCTACAGAGGTAAACACCAGCTGGGTGTCATGTGAAAGGGAGGGAGCTTAGCACAACTTGACAGCCCCTGGATGGAACCGGCAGTCTTGAGTTTCATGTTCCTTTAGAATGAGGAGATCAAAGAGCTGTGATTTGGAAGCAGCCAGCAGCCTGTCACGGTGCATTAGGAGTGAACAACAACCCTGTGTCCAGGTGAAAACGGCTTTTGTGTGATTTGGTTTGTGGTTTTAGGATGGGAATCCCCAAATGCCCAAGGATTAGACACACAATACACAAGTCCTTTGTGAGCTTGACTAAGGGCTCTGATGCCTGGTGGAATTTGCCACCCTGGGTTACATTCAGTAAAACAGAGAATGATGAGAGAGGCCAGATGGGGATGGCAAAGGGGGTGCTGAGCTGCAGTTGGCACCTCTATCTCAGAGGCAGGTGCTTAGTTTGGGATCACATCTGTTTTGAATTTACAGTTGTGAGCTGTTTGGTGGAGCTTGGAAGGGCCAACCATATCCTGAGCTGCATCAAGAAAAGTGTGGGCAGCAGGTTGAGATAGGTGATTCTCCCCCTCTACTCTGCTCTCATAAGGCCCCATCTGGAGTACTGTGTCCAGTTCTGGAGTCCCCAACAGCAGAAGGACATGGACCTACTGGAGCGAGTCCAGAGGAGGCCACAAGGATGATCTGAGGGCTGGAGCAGCTCTCCTGTGAGGACAGGCTGAGAGAGTTGGGGCTGTTCAGCCTGGAGAAGAGAAAGCTCCGGGGAGATCTTCTGGTGACCTCGCAGTACCTGAAGGGGCTACAAGAAACCTGGGGAGGGACTTTTGATAAGGGCAGGTAGTGATACAACAAGGGGTGGTGGCTTTAAACTGGAAGAGGGGAGATTGAGATGAGATCTGAGGAAGAAATTCTTTGCTGTGAGGGTGGTGAGACACTGGCCCAGGTTGGCCAGAGAAGTTGTGGCTGCTCCTCCCTGGAAGTGTTGAAGGCCAGGTTGGATGAGGCTTTGAGCAACCTGGTCTAGTGGAAGGTGTCCCTGCTGCTGGCAGAGGGGTTGGAACTGGATGAGCTTTAAGGTCCCTTCCAACCCAAACTGTTCTATGATTCTATGACAGAGCTGGCCTGAGACCACTATGAGAAGAGGAGGAGGAAGAGGAACACAACCACCAGTGAACTGCCAGGAACACCACAGCCATGTTGGTGCTATCCTCCACCTGGGCTCATGCTTCCCTCTGCATGGACTGGGCTTCAGGTAGAGATAAATACGCAGCTGTTGTACCCACCTATGCGAGGATTTATGTCCTAAAGTCTCTCCAGGTTTCTTTTCCATGTGTTTATGCAGTCTGGTTTTGAACCCATGTACACTGTTAGCGTTCACATCCATGGGATAAAAAGTGATGGCAGCAGGCTAAAGTCTTTCAGAGGGACTAGCCCTGGATGCCAGACTTTGTGGGAGGTTTCTGTGCTTAAGGTACCTCTGACAGGATGCTCAGAAGTGCTTAGTACAAAGTCTGAGCTCTGCTTTTATTTAGATCTGCAGGTGCTGATAGAGCCATTTAACAGGAGTAAAAAGAACTTAAGCAAAAACTGTCCTTTTATGAAGTCATAATTACAGCTTAGATAAAGTGTTCTTATTCCATAAATAGATGTCACTTTGCCCTAGGAATAGCCTGGCATTTTATTAACACTGTCTCTTTACTGAAACCTACCACCTATTCTGTACTGCCAAACTGGAGAAAGCTCTAAACTTTTATACCCTATCTCAGGTCTTTTGCTTTCAAGTGCCTGTTAAGAGCGTTGTGTTGGTATAAGGTCCAGTTATGACTTTTTTTAATGCACGTTTTTTGGTTTTGTTTTGACTTTCCCTCCCATTGACTTGCACTGCTACAGAACATAACAGCTGAATTACATTTGGCTTCTCCTGCTTCCTTTCTCTTTGAGATAAGGTTACAACGACCTCATCTACCTAAATCAATAATCTGCACCCAAATCTAATAAAGATCTAGCAGGGCCTGTAAAATAGCATGCAGCCCAGATGGAAAGGGAGGTTCTAGTGTCCAATCCACTCATTAGCTATTTATCAACCATTAATGATGAGAATAGGAGCGGTGTGTGGGAAAAAGGACACGAAAGCAAGACAGCAGAGAACTTTCCTGAATATGAGGCAGAGACAAAGACTATGAAACACATGTGTGTGCAGGTTACAGTGTGACACTGGCTGGGGAGAGGGAGGTACCTAAAAAGTGGAATTTCCACAGGAGTTTACTTGCAGAATCACAGATTTTTAGAATTCCAGAATCATAGAATCATAGAATGGTTTGGATTGGAAGGGACCTTAAAGCTCATCTAGTCCCAATCCCCTTGCCATCAGCAGGGACCCCTTCCACTAGACCAGGTTGCTCAAAGCCTCATCCAGCCTGGCCTTAAACACTTCCAGGGAGGGGCCATCGACAACTTCCTTGGGCAACCTGTTCCAGTGTCTGACCACCCTCACAATGAAAAACTTCTTCCTATATACAAAACCTGTGTGATTTCAAGCTACTGTATGAGAGAACATAATGAAGAGCTGGAATACATTTGGTTTCCCATCAGCTGATCCCGCATCCCTTTACAGAGGTGAAAGCACTAAACCAAAAAGCACTATTTCCTGAGACTGAGTACTATATCCCCTATTTTTCAGTAAAAGAGAAATTGCCTGTGTGATTATGGATCTGTCACTTGATCTGTGGCACAGTTAGGAAAAAACTGCAATTTCCCAGTTCTTTGCTTTAATACCAAGACTTTTCTTTCAGCTGAAGGAAATGAACAGATGAACTGGCCATCAAAGTTTTTTTTTTCACTGAATTGCTGGAGCACAGAATTAGGCAGGCAGCTAGTGCGAGTAGGGAAATATAATTTTTCATCACTGTTTATTGAACAGAAACTGGCTTTGTGACAAAATGGGTCATTTCAGTACTGCCAACAACATGTCTTGTATTTGAAAACTGAAGCCACTTTTTTTTCTCTCTTTTAGCTTTAAATGAAAACATTGTTTTAGTGGTTAAACATTTTTATACAAGTTTGAAATTTCACGCTTTTTTGGGTAGGGGTGTTAATATTTGTTGATGTTGGGAAATATTTTTCAAAAGCTGGAGCAGTAGAACAAAAAAGAATTCAGCATCTCTGGAGTTTGTGGTATGCATAAATATAATAATGTTCCATGAAACAATATTTCAGACTCCAGCAATGCAGAACATAGTAGCAATTCCAAAGAAAACAGGAAATAGAAATAATTAGTCAGACAGGAGGAAGAATCCCAAACATTACTAGGATGCCAAATGCTTTACAAAGCAGTAGCCAAAAAACTTGTCTTTAAATCTTTGAATATTCTTTGAATCTTGCTCTGCAGGTGGAACGTCAAAATCAGTTGCAGTGAATTTGTATTGTCTTTAATGAATGCTGACTTCAAATTTATCTATTAAATAGTTGCAATCAGTTTTTCCCCTTCTGTAGAAGGAACTATTCCACACTCATCTAGATACCCTGCACTGAAGGGAGCACAGCTACAGCCAGGGGCTCTTCTGCAAGGTGGGTGTGGGAGGTAAAGTCCCTCTCCCTCTTTACCAGCATCTCCTGTGGCTGGAGCTCTGCTGTCTGTGGAGGGGAAGGGTGCTGGCAGTGCTCCTTGCAGGGCTGGTCCTTGCCATGAATGGAGGCAGCTGTGCGACGTTTTTCAAGATGGACTGAGGAATCCATTCCATCCTTTGCCATTTTGCTCTTACTGTTTAAAATCTGAACGGTATTTTTTATTTTGTCTGGCTTTAGCTTCCAGCCATGGGTTCTTGTTAAGCCTTTCTCTGCGAGATTAAAGAGCGCTTTACAACAAGTATTTTCTCTCCATAGAGGTGCTTAATACCCTGTAATCAAGTCACCCTTGGTCTTCTCTTTGATAAGCTAAACAAATTCTGCCCATCAAATTTCTCACTGGAAACTGTTCCTCTTCCCCAGCCTTTAAATAATTCTGGTGGCAGTTTTCTTCATACTCTAAATTTTTTCCATAGTTTCTCCTAGGACAGTACAGATCCCAGAGTTGTGCATGGTCCTTCTGCATTAATCCCACCGTGGTTTATGGAGAAACACAACTGCAGCCCCGCAGCAGTGCCAGGGGAACACATATGCTGAGCTGTGTGACTACAACTGCAGAGGTGATAGGAGAGGCACTTTGTTCCCACCTAGACTTGCAGGGCTATAGGCATCGCCTGTATCGCTGTATAACTGTGATGAAAGCATTTTCATTAATGAGCCCAGCTTACCAGATGAGTCATTTAGCTGTATGATTTCCTGTGTTTCTCCAGGCAGGAGTAGGGCAGCAAACTGTTTGGTTCAGCCATTAGGTTTTATTTCTGCTTTTTTGGATTCCTTTTCCTGTTGGTTTTCCTTACATTTGTCTCTCCCAGTGCCAATTCTATCTTTAGATTTTCTAGAAAAGGGCTATTGAAGATGAGCTGCTTCTGACTATACTCCTGAGAAAGCTGTGGATTGTCCATAGCAATGAGGTCCACTTTTGCAGAGCTGTTATTTCCATAACATCTTTTCAGGAGAGATTTTAGGAAGGGAGAGGTCTCCATGAGCATGTCTGGATATGGTCTGGCCATAGAGAAAGCTGTGGGACACGGAAGGGAGAGCTTGGCAGTCATCCCGTGACACATCAACTTTTCCTCTGTATTAGTTAAACTGTCTTAAGGTTTTACAACCAGAGGTGCTCCAGGTGGTGTTCGATGGGGACGGACTCCACAGTGTGCTCTGCAAGTTCTGCTGTTTTGTCCTGGTGAAACATGGCCTCTTTTTTCACTTAGTGCAACTTCCTTCTTCAAATATGCTCATGTTTGCATGATAAGATTTCTTCAACTGTCTTTCTCCATCAGGGCTACAAAGTTTTTTTTTGTTTTTTTTTTTTTTTTTTTTTTTCCCCCTCAGTGCAGTAAATCAACAGGCTGTGATTAAAGAATTCAAGCAGCTTCTTCATTTGCCAGTCCAAAATTTAATTTACTGAAGCATCTCTAACTAGCTGGCAGCTCAATCACACATTTTGTATTCCACTTCTTTATGGAGTGGGACAGAAGACAGAGACACCGTGTTCAAAGACTTCCATCGCTGTTGAATTTATATACCAGCCAAAGACGTGTGTGGTTGTTCCCCTCCCTCTTTCAGGGAAGGTATTTTTCATTACATAGCTCTAGACCTGTATTTTTCCATTCACCAGTTGCTACTGTTGTTCTCCTTTTGTTTCCAAAAAGAAAAAAAAAAACAAGAAAAAAACCAGATGTCTTTAGTGTTGTTTACCCCAGGAAACATTTTGAGCATTCAGTAATAAAACTGGGAGGAAATCCTTCACTTCCTTTATGCCTCCTAGCAAGTAACCACATCAATATGAAGCGAGGATGTTTTTGGGTATTGACCCAGTGTCACCCATCAAAACACAGCCATAAATACTTTCAAGATGCAGTCTTGAATCAGGCTGGTAGATGAGGAAAAGCCACTTCTGTTTGGGAAAGGAATTCTTTCCTTCTGCAACCACTTTCTAAATTGCATTGACATTTACCAATTAACATACAAAAGCTTTTGTATCCGCAGGATCATTTTTCATGTCAATAAACACATTCCTTTGCTTTTCAGTGCAATGTTTAATAATTCTCATTTCCTATAGTGGAAAAGAACCTTTGTACTTTATTTGTATTACACAAATTACATGGAAGAAACAAAGCCATATCTGATCACAGTTATTAAATTAAGAACATTTGCATAAATCCTCCTCTTTTTTTTATTTTTTCCCTAATCTAGTTTGCTGTTGGTAAACAGTGTGTTATCTAGGTTTAGCAAAGCATTTGGTTTCTAGCCAGATTTTTGCTTTCCCCCTGTCCTTTTTGAAGTTTGCTTGGCAGGCAAGGTCTGCTTCTCCTAAGCTATCTGTCATCACACAAAGTGGATTCCAGCTTCAGACCATAAATGAGCTGCTATTCTAGATTCATGGGCTGAACTGTCATTAAGTCCCTACAGCCCCTGCTCTGGGGTTTTCAGACGTGTCTCTGTTCCAGCCTGAGGCTCTGCTCTGGGAGTTCCTTTTGGGGGCTCTTCATAAATTGCAGAAAGTGAAGTGGAAAGTTTGGTGGGGCTCCCTGTCTCTGCGTGGGTTGGGGGCCAGGGAGTGCGAGGGGACAGCGTGCTGTGCGGGATGGCTGCTGGGCACTGCTGACATGGAAAAAGGACTGTCTTGTCTCTATGGGGGCCCCTCAGGTTTCCAAATCTGAGTGACTCTATTGCAGTTAGGGTTGAAGAGAGGAGAGAAGAATAAAGGAAGAATGCTTACTTTTTTTTTTTTCTTTCCCTTGCCTGGAAGGGAGTGTATGTATTGAGAGAAATGACCCTTCAAGAATGTAGAGACCTGGTCCAACAAAACAGGAGATATTAGAAATACCTGAAATATCCATGAAATTTGTGTGCCTGGCAAAGTGGAGCCCTGCTCCATGGCTTGCTCTTGAGGTACTATGAGACTTCTGCTCTGTCTCTGTACACCACGAGCAGCCTGTGGTGCAATTTAAGCAGTGAGTGTTGGTGTTTAAACTTGTTACCTGGAACCTGCAGGTGTACGTAGAGCATTGATGGGAATCTCCAGTCACCTTTTTTTTCCTTTCAGGCAGCTTTATTGGGATGCTGGAGAGGTTGTGGATTTGGGTGGATGAAATATAAAGGCTGGGGTGGTGTCAGGGCTGGTGCTGCATGTAAGGTTAGAGCTTCTGGGAGGTTACTTGTAAGATGTTTTGGTGGCTCAGTGTGAGAGGATAGGGACTTCTTTCCCATTCCCAGTTAAACCTGCTTTGGGACAACCAGATTTCATTTTCTTGCAACCACCTTCTGCTGCTGTCCTCCCTTCTTGGAGAAGTCCTCCTTCCCCTCCACAGATCCACTGTCTGTTATTCATTTTCAGTATTATTTCTTTCTTTACAGGGATGTCTTCCAGTCCTGAGTGACAGAAGTTTTGTAAGGAATGAAAAGACACTTGGTGCTTTTGACAGTAACATTCATAACCATCTTATAAATAGCAGTGCTTCCCTCTACTACTCCAGGAAATCCTGTGAGATCCCAGCCTGGAAATCTTTTCCTTTCAAAGTTTGTTATTTAGTTGCTAGCTTACTTCTCTGCACTGGAGATGCAGCAGACTTAAAAAAAAAAGATGGTGGCAGTGATGTGAGGTTGCCCTGCTGAGATGTACACATCCCACGTGAGATGTGCTCACATTGCTCTGGCCTTGAGCTTGCTCCCAGGCTTGTGTGTCCACAGTGCTGTGCCAGCTGAAGCTCTTGGGTCTGATTGCTCGTGGTGCCAGGGCTGGGGTCTGTCAGGTGTCCCTTCCCTGCCCCATGACGTGGAGCTCTGCCTTGTTGTATGGGGGAGGAGGAGTAGGTTAGACATGAGTGAAATTAGATGAGTCAGGGAGCTGAATCTATCTGAACAACTCTACCTCCAGCCTTGCAGGTATGGCTTGTGCACTGTAGGTGTCAGGTTGTGTCTTCATGGTGCCTGCAGTTTGGGGATGGACCAACTAGGCACCATGAACACAGCCAGCTGGTGGACAGCCCACTTCTGGAGGGCTCAGTTTGCTTAGAGACAAACCTTGCAGGCTGACATAATGCGTCCTGATTGCCTGGTGAATCTGTGACACCAGGAGGAGTTGCCACCATGAGGCACTTGACGAATCCTGGAAGGAAGGAAAGGTTTAAAAAGTATGTGTGAAAGGAGAGGTCCTACACTTGTGGAGTCCATTCCAACAGCCTTTAAAGGCAACAAACTAACCTTGATTTAAATGGAAACTGGATTGGCCCTTAGTAAATGAGATCATTAAACCCAGCTTTTGATAGAATCATAGAATGGTTTGGGTTGGAAGAGACCTTAAAGATCATCCAGTTCCAACCCCTCTGCCATGAGCAGGGACACCTTCCACTAGACCATGTTGCTCAAAGCCTCATCCAACCTGGCCTTGAACACATCCAGGGCCAGGTTGGGTGAGGTTGGATGAGGAGAATGATTTATCTCCCTTTTAATCAAACATGAGGCAAAATTGAAGGCTTTGTTTATTTGCTGCGATGGAGCCTAACTGTTGGTGGGGTCCTGGAGAAAGAGCGCCAGGCACTTGAAAATGACTTTTCTGCACTAATGTCATTATGTTTTATTGACCAAGCATTTCCACAAGTGGTGAAAGGGGATTATTGGGAAATTGGGATGAATGTGCATTATGTCACTTTTGAATCACATCCTGCACGCGGGGAAGATGTGAGCCCTGATTAAATGACCCACCAGGCAGAGGGGGTTTGTAGTAGCTGTATGACTGCATTCATGGGAGCTGAGGGCTGCTGTGATGGAAGGTTTTAATGGGAAACTACAAAGCCATATTAGAGGAAATGCTTTCAACGTATCTAAATCAAGATGTATGGAGTTTTATTTCTGCCTGTGTTACATACCCCTGAGCTCTTTTTGGCCAACTGATAGTCATTAGACAAAGCTGTATTGCTTTGCAATTTACTTATTGCAGGGCTGTGACTTAACTGCTAACAGAATAATACTTTTCCTCATATGTAACTTATAATTTGTTGGATGTGCATTCAGCTCCTGTCATGGATTAAACTTCCAGAGAGGTGTGCCACTGCTCTCCAGGCACTTACAGCCTTCAAACGGCTGTTGAGCACAGCCAGATGCAAAGCGTTAGCACAATCACAGAGGCCTTTTCTCTTGCATTCACACTCAGCTAGGAAATGAAATACAAGATCACTGTGACATCAATAAAACATGCTGTCAGCCAGATGTGTAAGTTACCTGGAAGCTGAATTCCATTTACAGGTGTCAGTGGAGTATACTTGATGCATTTTTTCCCCCCAAGAGTCAGTTTCTGTGATTGATTGCATTTGTGTTACGTGAATCTCTTTTCCATTTCTGGCATTTTTATAAGGCTTATGAACGTTAGAGATATTAAATGGGGAGGTTTAGGAGAATGCTTTTCAGGCAGAAACAATAAGACTGGTAGAAATTTCCTGTGTTTGTTAATATTCAATTGCACTTGGGTCTTTAGGTCTTAATACTCGGCATTGGAAGCTATTCTGGAGCTTGCTGCTCATAGGAGAGTCTTTTGCTGTATGTGTCTAAATATACCAAAATATTTCTCATCAAAGCCACTTAAATGGCTTTTCCCCACACTTCTGTGACTTGGATTGTGCTGAATTGTACGCAGAAATTCCTGGTATGGTCATCATAAGGCTTATGTCTTGATCCTCCAAGACTAGTGAAATGAGCAGCATGAGGATCTAAGGCAGGGCTCAGGGCCAGAGCAGAGAGCTGAGGAGGAGTAGCCTTGCAGTAAGTCATGCTAGGTTTCTCAGTTCAACAGCATTTCTCATTCTGTAGCAGAAGTAATTCTCTTGGATGTTGTCATTGGAAGCTAGTAACATATAATTTAAAGTTGGTAAAGCAGAGGCACATACCTCCCACTGACTTTTTTGGGAGGAGGAGAAGAGTACAACTGAAAATCTAGTTTCTTTCATTTAGATACTCAGAATAAGGGTTAAATGCCATGCTTTTGAGAATGCAAATAGAGCTAAGGGTTAGTAAGAGGCTTGGTTTTCTCCTCACAGGTCATGATTAATAAATAGCATTGTGTTCCTGTTTCTTCTGCCCTTAATCTGCTCCTCGAGACTAGTAGTGATCTTATCCCTCTGCCCAACGTGAGCTGTCCCCATGCAGTGTGGCACTGGAGGGCTCCATGCCTGCATCAGCCCATGTTTCCTGCCCAGATCTTGCCCATTTCTTTGTTTTGGTGGCCACTGGACGTGGGCGAGCGCACTGTTTGTGTTTGGCTCGCAAGGGTGCCCATTGCCAAACAGTTTGTGCAGCCTAATCCGTGTTTGTGGCAGGAAGTCACACATCTCCCAAAGTGACATTTCATCTAATCCATTTCTGAGTTTAAGCAGATTATCAATTTCTTTCAGCTAGTTTCTGTTTTCAGAGAAATAAAAGACTCATAGAGGAGTTTGCCGCTAAGATTTGTGTGTGTGTGCATTGAGGATTTATTTATTGGACTTCTAACCATAAACAGTTTAATGTTTTTGAATTACTGCTCAGTCTCATTTAGTTTGGTTGTGACCTTGAGCTGTACATTTCCAGGGCTCTTGTTAATGGACTTTTTAAATGATGACAATGAAATACACCAGGCCCTTTGATAAGGGGACCGTTGCTACATTGCATATTATTTTAACATTATTCTACAAAATAACCATTATAATATCATTATTATTTTTTAACTCTGGTTTTATTTTGTCACACCAACATTACAACAATCTACATCTAAAATATTTCCTCATTTGTGCAAAGCACATTTCTCTGCCAGGGGTAATGAAATGACCAAGCAGTGACCCTCATTTTTATGTTTCTCCTACTGTGAAGAGGAATTGAAGATGAAATGTAGAAGCTAATAGCTGTGCAGCCCCAGTGAATCTAGCAAATCTAAAGAGCCCAGCCATGGGATACATTTAAATATTAAAGCAGTTTTTATGTGCTCTAAACAATATTTGATGCAGTTCTCAGTATGCTTTAATCTGGCTAAATGGTTATTGTGTTATGTCTCCTAGCTGTAAAACTGTCTAGCTCTTTTGTGGTCAGGATACTTTTCTCCACTGCAATTTAGATTGGACATGGATAAACATAAAGGACCATTCTCCAAAATGTATCTCGTACAGGTTAATACTGCATGGAGCAGAGTGCTTAGAAACCATCCATATTTATTTAAAACCTTCTTCCTGATGTGCATTGTGATAATTGCTTACAGGGTAGGGAAGGTGCTGGTTATTTTAAGGGGTAAAAAGAAGAGGAACTTGAGACAGTTCAGTCACTGAGAGAGAGTGGCATCTGGCAAGGTTCTTGGTGTCTTATCTTTGCCTGGCTACAGTGGGAGTTGTGTGTTTGCATGTCTGAAATATCTCTTGCCAGCTTCATTGCTGAACACCAGAAAATACCTTTTCTGGGGTGAGACTTTTCTGTTTCCTATTAACAGTTGTTTGGGGAGCAGGAGCTCCCGCTGTGTCAGCAGTCAGTGCTCAGGGCTGTTGTGATGCAGTGGTGCCCTTGGAGAGGATGTGGCTTGCCTGCTCCCACCAAGCAGAAGCAAAGCTTCAGGTTTGAGGCAGGAAAACCTTGACTTTTTCTTGATTGCTGGCTTGTATAGAAAGAAAGGCAAACATCTTAATTTCCTCCATGCTTTAGTCCATTTTGGCTGGCATATTTGCTTTGGAAAGGAGAATGCTTGCTGGAAATTATCTGCTTCAGCTAACGGAGCATCTCCAGGTAGAGGTGTCAGATGGGAAATTGCATGCATCAGGACTGTGACTGAATTTCCCGCAGGTCTCTGTCTTTTGGGGGTTATTCAAGGCTTAAAAAGGTGTGGATGGAATTTTTTCTGATTTTGCAGTCTTCCTAACTGGGCTTTCCAGTGTTCATTCATGACCGAGCTCAGGTTGTATTGTTTTCCTGACAAGTAGCAATAATTTCTTGCCTCCTTTCTGGCTGCCTAATTCATGTTAATGAGATCTCTAGGAATCCCTTTGCCTCTCTCTCTCCCTCAAATGTGGCTAATGACCTCAAAAGTGAAAAATATTAATATAAAGCCTTATTATTCCTTATTTCTTTAGGAAACCAGGCTAAATACAGAGAATATACACATGCTGCTTTTTTCCCCTCCTAATTATTCTAATAAAAAACTCACCACCATTTCCCCTCCTACCCCTGAAGAAAAAATCCAACCCCCAGTGAAACACAGTTGTAGTAGTAATAAGGGGACAGAGCATTTAGTAACCTCTGGGAACGAGGTTTCTGAATTATCTTGAAGTCTTGAAATTACTTTAGCAATCTCCTTTAAATCCCAGGTGGGCAGTGATCCATCTTGTAAACCCTTCACACATAATTTGATACAATTAGCAAATTCTGCTTCTGAGACTGTCTTGTGACTTGTGCTGAAAGTGTTTCTTACAGAGGGGCCGTGGGCTGGCTGGGTCCGGGCGGAGGTAAATGAATCAGCCATGGGGGAAAGCTGAGATTGTCCAGCTTACCCTGGGCCTGGATGATGTTGATTAAAGAAAGTCCAGTTTATCCACTGTCAAAGGAAATATTTCCCAGTTTATGTTCCAAAAATAAAGCAGAGCATTTCACACAACTCCAGAGCAGGTCTTGTCTGGACTCCTGAGTTACTTCTGGTCTAACCTGTTCTCCTTAAACAAAGCAATTTCCCGATTCCTGTAACTGACCTTCCTATCACCAAGTCGAATGATCTTTGTCAGTATGACTCTTTTATGATCTTGCTAATGAACTTTCCGTTTTATGCTCCTTGTCTGATTAGTAATGCCAGAGATTTAACCAAGCAGAGATAATTCATTAGTCTGAGCCATAGCTCTGAGGGCACTGTGTCAGACCCTCCCTTCCTGCTCCGTGTACTCCATTAGTTTCTCTGTGCTCTGAGATCTTCTCCATTTTTTTTCTTGAAGGAAAATGCAGAAATCTTCTCCTACAGAGATTCTTTATGTATTGGTCATTCTTGACTCATTGACAGTGAAATTCGTAGGATCATTTTGGAAACTCTTAGGCAATGATTTTTTTTTAAAAAATCCGTATTAAGTTTCATGTAGATCAGTGGCAACAGAAAAAACATTCATAGTTTCTGACTTGCAGTGTAAGAAAATAGGTGACTAATTGCAATTTGTGGATACAGCTATGATTATTTATGCTACAATTCTTTTCCTTTTTGATGCTGTTTTAATTTGCAGCCCTTGAAATTCAGACATGAAATATTTAATCTGTTACTGAGTAAGTGTTGAACTCAGCGTACTGTAGAGAAGGAGGGATGTTTCTAGGAGAATGACTCTCTGCATGACTCAGTGTGTTGGTTTGATCTTGTGCTTCTTGTCTGCTGATCTCAGGGGGGCTGTATCCTTTCTAGAGGTGCTTTCTGGGATTGGGAAGTAGATACTCAGTGGACTAATGTGCGTGTGTGCTGCTGCCACATCTGCACTGGGTTAGTGGGCTGTCAAGACTTTGACCGTGGCTTGGCCACACTCTTTAGTAGATTGGATCAAATCCACCGTAGAAACCTGGTTCTGCCAAATAGGTAGGTTGGTGAATAGGCAGCAGCTAGTATGATGGGGATTCACCTGACAGAAGGATTAAAAGCATGGAAGGATAGCTCTCCCTCCCTCCCTCCAGTGGTAGAACAGGTTCTTAGGGTGAAATGGCTAGGAACCCTCCTGGCTACAGCAAACTGACAAAGCAAAGTCATGCACAGGAAGAGTGGGAGCAATTGTAAGGGAGATACCTTGGAGCAGTGTGGGAAAGACCTGTAGACCACTATTATTTGGTTGGTATGGATCATCCCATTCATATGTACCCATATGGATCATGTTGCTTTTCCAGGCTAAAGCAATGAAAGATCTCTTTCACCCCACCCTGCTCACAAGAAGGGTGTCTGCCACTGCAGAGTGGTTGGTGTTACATAAAAGATCAGCTTAAGCTTCTGAGAGATGCAGGAAAGAGATCAAGGGCTGGGACCTTCAGCAGTGGGACTTCTTCCTTCTGGAAAGAGAAGCAGAAGCAGACTTTGTACCAATTCTACCAGAAAGGCTAGGGTTGGAGCAAGCGGGTCCTTGCAGGGAGTAAGCACAGATAAGGGCATTGAAATCCTTCATATCAGAACCTGCAGCAACAGCCAGGTGAGTTTTCGACTGAAAAATCTCTACTAAGGCAGTTTGGCTGCTCTACTACCTTTTTTTTGGACCTTTTTATTAGGTTTTGCCCAATTTCATAATCACTACAAACTGGGTAGATTCACTAGATTCACTGAGGTAGTACCAGATTGTGCCAATGATGATTTTAAAGTTATTTCTTCGTAAGCAATGGGTGCAAACTTGAATTCCTTGTGTACCCACAACTACCAGAAAAAACAGTTGTTATTAATCTGTCAGTGACATGGTCATTGCAGCAGATGAAGATACTTGGGAGATTCTGCACAGAATGCCCTGTGCTTATTAGCTCCACGAAAGTCATATATTTTGCAGAGTGGACACTAAAAATTGTCTCTTGCCACTGTTTTTCATCCCATGCACAGCATGCAGGTGTTAGCAGGACATGCCAGACAGAACACGTCGGGATCTCTTTGTGATTATTTCCCCACTGCCTAACATGTGCCCTTCTCACTTGCACTGCTGTTGCTACAGAGGGTAGGCAGGATCTAATTAAAGACAAGGCGGGATGGATCTGCATATGCTGCTTGTGTTTGGAGACTGTCTGACTCAGAGGAGTAATAATTGGCTACAGGGCCTTTCACCTCTATGGCATGGCTTTGAATGCAGATCAGCTTAGTGACTTTTAATGTCATTATCATGTGACAGCTGTATTCTGTGTGAAATTAGCTGGTTGTTTGAGTGCTCTTTCTGCAGGAAGCCAATATCAATAATTACCACATCAAATGGTGCTATTAGCACCCTTTAAATATATATATATATATATAGTTTGAAGTTTGATGAATATGCTTCAAGTGTTACATATTGGCATATGTTGTAACAACATTGAAATCAGTATAAATCCACTGAGCTCTGTAGTTGAGTCTATGCATAGAAATACATGCTGGAGGTAGGTACTTGGGATACAGTAAGATATAACAGTAACATCTAACTGGAGGACTCTCATAGCTTTCTACAACTCCTTTTGGGGTCCTATTATCATATAGGTCATGTAAGCTCGTAATGCATTTGAAGTCAGACTGTGTGACTATCCCTGAAATGTGTAAAAA
Organism: Antrostomus carolinensis; assembly: GCF_000700745.2. Classification (NCBI taxonomy): domain Eukaryota; kingdom Metazoa; phylum Chordata; class Aves; order Caprimulgiformes; family Caprimulgidae; genus Antrostomus; species Antrostomus carolinensis. The sequence goes on along the minus strand of NW_010291077.1, from coordinate 58,117 downwards.
TCACAGTGAAAAAGCAGCATCAACAGAAAAGGTCAAGGTAGTTCAGGGAAAAGTCCTTCTTGATAAATGACTCTCATTTCCATGGTGAGAGCTGTAAGGAGAGATATCTCTTATTAGACCAGCTGATACAGCTGAATGAAACAGATAAGCTTTTGGATGTACAGACTCTTGTTTTTAACGTGCCAGCCCTAGATGAAGGCAGCAGCCCAGCTCTTATTAAATACTTTTGCACTTTGCCAGCTGCAACTGGTTCGTCTCAAGAGGTATGGTACATGTCCTCCTGATTTACACCATCCATGCTGGTGACTGTGGTCTGAACTACAGCTATAAACAGAATGAAGTTTTGCCACTTGTTCTGTGAGGCAAAAACAACCCCATGAGAGACACCAGGGAAAAATGCTGTGGTTGAAGGTTGACCTCACATTCTTTGCTTGCGTACTCTGATGCCTTTTGGAGTTCTATTCTCCATTGCAACCCTAACAGCAGCAATAATACAGCTGTGAACCATTGCCTCATTCCCCTACCCGTGTGGGAAGCTAAAGAAGAGGTTGGGAATGTTGGCTAAATGTATTTGTGCTGGAGAGCAATGGCTCATCAAAGCTAAAACCTGATGTGGAAAAGTGTTTTTTGAAAAAGAGCTTTTGGTTGCATGTTCCTCCTGGACCACAGAGACAAACAGCTCCAACAGAAGAACCCATGGTTTTGCAGGGATAGAAAACCTGAGTCTGTGTTCCTACTGTTCCTTGCTTGATATCATATCATATTTATGCAAAGAACAACAGATTCAACAGAAAAGACTTGCTGAGAAAGACACTGTCTCACTCCCCTCTAAGGGATGAAAAGGAATATCTGACATTTTTCATAATATGGAATTCTTTCCTCCCAGCAGGTCCTTTTCAAGGTGATGAAGGGAAATATTCTCAGCATGACTGTTCCTTGCTTATGATCTCTGTAGATTTTCTACTTGGTTGATTCTGTAGTTTTGCATGCAATCCCTTCCTCCTCAAAATCTTGTCATACCTATATACTCATACACTGTTATGGTGCCTTGTTCTCCTCAGGGTGAAAGTGATTAAAACCCCCATAATTCTGCAATCCCCCATAATACACGTCACTCCTCCTATTGGGTAATGAAACCATTATTCACTAACAAATTAAACATGCAAGTCTGTGAAAGGTCTTTCATAAACAGATAAGGTGTTATCTGTTAGGGAAGAGAGCCTCTAGGCTATCACAGAAGAGCATAATTTACATGAAGTGAAGGATGTTCCTGAGATCCTGGGAAGTCACAGTAATAGAGACTATCTTACTTTACAATGACAGGAAGAGTGGCTTCTCAGGCCCAGTTTCTTGAGGGTCCCCATAGAGTGTTTTTAGAATAGGCTAGAGATATATCTGTCAAGAGTGCCAGAGTTCATGTTCCTTTCTGGATGACCTCCTAAAGCCCCCTCCAGACCTCTCTCCTATGATTTGGTGCTAGAATCATGCCTGGGCAAGTGCAGGAACCGATTACCAAAGGAAGTAGAAATGTTGCCTTACACAAGATTACACAGCAAGGATAACTCGTTGGCTAATTTGTGGCTATGGATCTCCTAGCAGAAGACTATAGAACAGATTGCAGGCAGCTTCTCATTGAACACAGCCACCCTATTGCTAAGGCACTTTCTTCTGCTGCTACTCTGCAGTTCCTGCTCCTGGAGTCCTTTCTGCACTGTGACTCAAACTACAGGCTAGAAAGGAAAAGCTTCAGTAACACGAGTGGTGATAACAAAAGGTTGGGACTACTTGGTTAGCCCTGTGTAGTGCCTGTGGCAACCCCTGTACCTCAGCGTGTTTGAACCTTTCATCCTTTATAAAGCCTTGTTGACAGGGACCCCAAAAGAAAGGCATGCAGGAGATGTAGTAGGCTGAGAAATGCTGAGCTGTAGTATTGACCTGGGCTTCAAAATGTCTACTTTTGCAGGTGAAGTACTTGATGTGAGGGTCATAAATAGAGGGGTGTTGGTCATTTAGCAATGAGGAGTGGAAACAGTGTCTTGTGTATGGGAAAATTTAGCGACAGGAATGGGAAGAAGAAACCCAGGGACATGTTACTTGAGATACTCTGTGTCTCAGTGGGATGGTGGTCTTTTTCATTACTACATCAAGAAAGAAGCAGCCTGTCTTACTCCAGACGTGTTTTATACCTTCATCACAAACCTCTTTCTGCATGAAAAGCAATTCCCTCACAAATGGCCCTTCATTAGCTGTGGGGTCATGTCAGAAACAATCATCAGTGTATTGCTGATGTGGCCAACGCATCTTGTGAACTCTTTGACCCTAGCAGTCAGCAAGATTTCTTTGTGTGAAGCACTAATATGAAAAGCATTGGCATTAATGAAAGAGCTCGCAACCTGGTTGGTGTAAGGGGTCAGCAGAAGTTTACAGACACCTTCGCTGAACATTCCTATCATGCCTGGTAGTTTGACTCTCCTCTTGTTTTTCACAGGTTCTGATTAATGATACAATTCTCAAAGTCTGCTACAGCCTGTCAATATAGCACGAATCCAGCAAATCTGGAAGCCACCCTAACTGCAAGCCATCACCCATTTTGAGACTGGTCTGTCTGCTCACATCCAGTCACTTATGGTGTACTGTCCTCATTACCTTGCTGACAAACAAGAAAGGGGCTACAGCAGGTGAAGACTTGGAAGAAAATTTCTTGAGAAACTTTACCCTCCTGCTTCTCTGGACCTGGTTAAGAAACCCCTCTATGGATGACAGAATAGTTCCCCAACATCTCTTGATCAAATACATTCTCCTCAGAAGATGCAGTGATAGATGTTGAAGGTCCTGATCTGTCCTTAGTGATTACAAAGAGTATCTGAAAGGATGACAACAAGTGGTTGAAGCAGAGGCTCTTATGAAGGGGTAGAAGCCCCTTTTATAAATGCCTTTTTCTTTAAAATTAAAAGTCACTTTTAAAATACATGATTGTAAACATCAACCTGATTTTTAGTTAAAAATCTATTTTCCAGTTGGATCAAAGAGCAAGTGAATGTTGCATATAGGTAGACAGTACAGCATACTGAATCACAGGTAGAATAATACTGTACATTAACTACAGAGCCTGAATTGCAGGATGTTTTATTTCAGAGCCCCAGAAACATTCAGGTGACATCTGAGCACCCCAGCTCTTCCCTGTGCTCGTGGGGATTGAAAAGGGGACTCTCAGATATCTGTGGTTGGGAAGCTAAAGGCTTGGTGACCCCTCAGGGATCTCTCATCTTACTGAGCAGGGGAGAGGACTAGAAACCCTAGAGGTGAATGGCAAACCAGCTGCACCTGCAGGATGAGCTACCTGTGTCTATAAAGCTGTTTGGGACTCCTGCTTCTGGTCTTTACAGCAGCAGCTGTGCATATTATGTTTCATTTCTGCCACTTGCCTTATTCCAGCTCCAGCTTTAAATCACCGTGTTGTTAAGCAGTTGTGAGTGGAAGAGCTATCTGTAACTATTTTGTCAGCCTTACAAAAGTGGTGGGATGTGTATAGGTAGGAATAATGACTGTGGCAGTCTCAAGACAGTAGTATCTTTTTGTTTCCACTCTGGAGTGCTCTCCTAGCTGTCTGGCATCTCACGGAGCTGGTTATGTTTCAGAGAGAAAAAAATATGTGGATGCTTGGCTGAGCTATGGGGCTAAAAGTTCATTTCAAAACAAATGGTATTTCAGCTGTCTGGCTTTTTGTAGGAGATGTTTACTTACTGCAGGAAGGTGATTGTATCAGCTAGTGTGAAGTTCCAGTGTTCTTAACAACATGCTTTACTTTGATGGGAATAGTTTACTTAATTAGGTCTGTCGGTTAATTTTTCTTGCCCAACTGAACTTTTTTATTCACTTTGTTAGGGTGTCCAAATCCCAGCTTTGTTGAAGACATGAGGCAAAAAAAGAGATGGTGATTCCTGCTCACAGGTCAGTCCTATGATGGGGTTGACAGTGTCTATGTCTGGCCTGGAGTCCAGACTCTTCTGTATGATGAGTATGGGACTGATATATGTACCTTCATCATCTCAAAGTGTGCACCTGCATTCAGCTTACAGGAGCTGCAGCCCTTCCAGGATTGCGTAGAGTAGGCTGCAAAGATTGAACAACTGAAAATTGAAGGTGGAAATGCAGAAATGGCATGGCTTTGGCTCTTTGGTCCTTATGATCCACAGTGTCATCAGATTCCCACCTCAGGGAAACAGAAGAGGCTGCCTGGAGAGAGGTATGGAATATTTCATACTCCATTTTGGGTAAACATTAGCTTCTGTGGGAGTTGCTTTATTTCTGGATTTGTTATGCTTGGTTTATCTTGCTGGTTTTAAATATTTGTACAAGTGACTAGAGCTATGCAAACTGTGCCTGAAGGAAAAGTGAAAGAGAGGATAAGAATTAACTGAAGGTACCAAAATTAGTCAGTATCCTAACTAAAAATATTATGAGGGAAACTGAAGAAATGTGGTAGAAACACAAGGAAGCAATTACATTCTTCTGAGCTGTGGAAGTGAACGTCCAGGGAATGTATTAGTTTGACAGAGAGGCTAGTGGTGATAGCCTATGTTTAAATAGGTTTATAATTTACAATGTCTTTAAAAGCACTCTTTTATTTGTGTTTAGACATACCAGGAGGCAGGGACACCACTTGTAAAGTTACTGCTCAGACACATTGGCTTTTGCTGCCATTTTTGTTGTCAATATTTACCTTGATTTTATTTTTTTTGTTAAAGATTCATAAAATATATGGTAACATTTGAACAGCTGTGCAGATATGGTCAATATAGCCTCTGTTCTGTAACCCACCACCTGAGCAGCGCCACAAATACTCATTGCCATCACATGAGGCAGTGAAGTTTAAAAATCACACCTACAGTGGACAAGTTTGAGCAGTGTTGCAGGGATTAGAAAGACCTAAGCTTGGGATGTGCCTCCTTACCAAACCCACAGCTTCCTATCTTACATATCAAATGACAGGATTACATTTACAAGTGTAATAACTCCATGTTTAAACAAGTGGATGTCTTCTAACAGAATTGATTCCTTCCTGTCAGCTGCTGTAGTGGAAGACAATGCTTATTAAGAAAAACAGAATTCTGCCAAATGGAAAACCCTGAAAACCAGAGATCTCTTGATATGCAGAGAATAGTGGTGGTGGTGAATAGCTGCTTAGAATGCAAGTACACTGGGGTCTGCTTGTGCTAAAAATATGGTTTATTATTGCTGCTCCTTAACTGCTGGTTAAAAACAACTCAGCTGACAGTATTAATGGCATAAACCCATTAGCATGAGAGAAATGAGGGGATAGGTTTCCTCTAATGGCATTGTTCTGTAGACGAGCACCTGAAAATAATTTTTAGCTTGTTTGCTGAATAGGGAGGGATGGAGAGGCCACTTTGATGTGATGCTAATAAGATCTTGCTGCTGAATATCATCCTCTGGAAGAAAGAGGGGCAATAGCTGAGTGTCTATGATTTTTCAGATTTTATGACCAGGTATAGACAATCCAAGGTTTCCAACTATGCAGTGAAGAGCTACTTTTATCTCTTTCCTCTGTACTTGGCACTCACTAGAAACATAGCCAATGCCATTTTTTAAATGTTTTTTAAACATAGGCAGAAGGATAACAGTCAACCAGGCATTAGTTTTGGGTACTGCAGAAATGAAAGTTTCTCTACTTCATCTCCAATTCTTTGACCCATCAGTTATACTATCTGTAACTGTATTTTAATATAATTATGATTTTCTTTGTTTTGTTGTCTCCAGGCAGTTCACTGATTATGTTGAATACAAGTGTGCTAAAATCTTATTCAGTAATTGGAAATATTTCCTAATGTTTCATGGAAGGTTAAAGGAAATAAAAGTATTCTGCAGAAGAAAGGACAAACTTGACAGCCCTTACAGCAGCATGTGACTATTTCAACTCCAATGGGAACCTCAGTTCATGCACCGAAGTATTAACATTTTGTAAACTGCTGCAGACATTTCTGTGAGCAGCAACAAATCATAACTGGCAAAATCAAAGCCTGCTGAAACTTGCTGCAGATGAAGGCAAGATATTTTCCATCTTTGCTCTTGCAAAGCAAAATGTCTCCTGCAGCCTCTCAGTCTCTATAGATGAGCTGGGTTTTATTCACTACCATACATGCAAATTTTCCTCCTAGGAAAACATGCAGGTTTTGGATGACAGCACCCGACAGAAAGGACTATGTCTTTTGGCTCTTGCTTCCAAACAAATTTGTAAGCATGAGAAAAAAAAATGCCTTCAGGAGGTTTAAAAATAGTTCTCATAGCTGGAATTTTTTTGCCTTATTTCTACATAACCCTTCCAATTTTACTCCCCTGTTAAAAACTGCAATGGGAGAAAAATAGCAGAAGCAGCAAGTGTTATCTGAGAACTATTTAGAATGATAGCATTACTATCTAACAGGATTTGGAAATGATGTCTGGGAAAGATCTTAATTTTTAAAGCTGCATGTTCTAGCGAATAGTTTGCTACAGATTAGCACTGTAGTTGTGATTAGAGTACAATCTGCATTATTCCACAATTTTCCCTTTCATATAGCACATTATGCTAATCACACTGTATTCCATTTTTCAATAAAAGGTCAACAGTGCACTGTTTGTGCAGAATGTGCAATTTAAACTTCATGTCTGTCATTAGAGATAATCTAGGTTTGCTGTATCAAGTGAGGTTGTCATAGAAACTAGACCTGAGATCTCTGTTTACAGCCTTTGGAGAATAAACACTTTGCATTTATTTCACTGAAAAATAGGCGAACAATTAAATAAGGTTTGAAAACAAAACCATAATGGCCCAGAGAGAGATGTCATTCATCAAAAATCAATATATGTTATACAGCTGGTAAACTCTAAGCATTCAAGCAGTTGACTGACAGCAATAGCGAAATATTTCCCAGGAGGGTAAGGGAGTAACTGATAGTGTATCATAACGCCTGGAGCAGAATTAATTTAAATTTGCTAATAAGTTTTATTCCAGGAATTACAATACTGAAGAATATTTGTTTAAATTTTGCGTTGTGTCAGGTAAGGCTTTTTGTGTTGGCTCTTTGGATATTTTTAATAGCATCAGGGGATATTTTAGTTTTTATTTTTTTCTGTAACATTCTGTGTCTCCTTTAATAGCTAAACTTTTCTTTGTGGATTATAACAAAGTTTGCAGGCATTTCAAAAATATCTTTGGTATCTGCAGCTTCATTAGTGAGCAAAAGGGCTACAGCTTCAAGCTTAACACTGGGGTTTTAGCTTGCTGTTTCTGTGACGTGTTATTAACTTGTAGAGCTCACCTTTGTCAGGCAATGGTATTTAGTAATGTTTCAGGAAAGGATTAGAGAAATATGTGGACAAAGATAGCTTCTGTTTTTATAGCACAGTAAAATGACCAAGACTATCAATCTTTTTTTCCTCAGGGCATAATCATATTACCAGCTGTGTGTTTATGTAGGGGTTTTGTCAATGGCATAGCATTACTCTACTGACAAGATGAATTATGCAGCTTGTGTGTCTTCTGAAGCATCTGAATACTGCCTGATGTCCACACGCGCAGTGTCTCTTAACAGTATGAATGGACTGTTTGTCTACCTCATCCTTAGACACAAAGGTGCAGCTGAGACAGGTGGTCTGTTGCCAGCTTTTGAGAAGAAAGTGAAACACAAAAATTAATCAGATCTTGCAATGAAATGAGAAAACCAGCAAAACTCACAGCTAAAGCAAGAAGGAAAAGCTTTTGATGTTGTCCTTCTGTGGCAAAGTAAGGATTTCTCTCTTGGCAGACAGGTCAACTGAATTCTTCCAGGCAGGAGGTATCCATGCTCTGCTTTCTAGGGTATAAAAAAAGACAGTGAAGCCTGTTGTTTTCTGCTGGTGGAAGCTGTGCGCAGTTCTGTTTGCTGCAATGCATTTCTCTTCATTTCTTCCAGCAATGGATGTGATCTGTTAGTCCCTAAGGGTTGTCCCTGATAGCTCATTTTCCTAGGAAATAAGGGGACAGCTCTGTTAAGGGCTGTCTGCATTGTGTTATGCCACTGGTGAATTTGGTTTTTCAGGTCTATACAGAGCCCCATGTTCAAACCCTAAAAGAGCAACTGCAATGAATACAGGCTGATATTCTGGTACTTGTAAGTCTTCGAGTCCTTGTTTTTTGGTGGATGTGTATTCTAAATGCAAATCAAAAAAAGATGCTTGGGTAATTCTGTAAATGCAGTTTCTCTACCTTTCCAGAGCAGAAAATCTTCCTATGCCTGATGTGTTTGCTCAGCAGCACGCACTTCCCTTCTAATTATCTGCTCTATTTGTAGTTCTTGACCTCAGCTGCATCAGTAGCCTGGCAGGTCTGTGAATCAAATCCTGGCTTGTTGAACTGCCATTTGGACAATTTTTATGATACAATATAAAGTAATCCAGTATTAGCAGGAAGATAGACCTTAAAAAACACTTTCTATTATGCCTGTGCTGATGTTGAGACTTGCAGCCCTGCTTTTGGGTGACTGGCATGGCATTGGTCAAAATACTGAGGAAACCATTAACCATAATAAATTGTTTATCCTGGTCTTAAGCTTCCCTCAGAACTTGTTCTGCAACTATGCTGCATTAGTACAGGGGCCCCAGGTCTACGGACACCTTCAAACAGAGAAGCTAAAGCAATGACAGGGACTCATAGACAGTGTCTACGCTTGACTGAACAGCCTCAAAGGCTTGGAAAAACCCAGGGGACATCTGCCAATGTGTCTGCAGGCTTGGAGCTCAGGCTGTCTCAGTGAGCAGTGTGCCTGTATTCCTGGATTTGCAAATGGTAAAGGTTGTCTGTCTCTTTTGTGTGTCCAGTTTTAATGGACTCTGCTTGTAACACTCTAATTTCGGCACATCACAAAAGCTTAGGTTGGTGGGCACATCACAAATCTTTCACCTCATGTAGGAAACCTTTGTCTGAAAGGAACTGCCATGTAGATCCAAAGTGGTCACCCTTTGTTTCAGCTTGGCCTTGTCTCGCAGATCATTTTGCAGCTGCGCTATCCAGGAGACAATGTCTCATCTCTGGTGGTGTTCCTGGTTTTATTGGCCTCATTTCTCTGTGTCAGTGCAGGTACGTTGGAAGGCAGTGAGGGAGGCTGTGTTTCTGGGTTTTACTTGCTGATGGCTCTGACTTTGGCACAGGAGCAGGAGGATGTCCACAGCATAGAGCATGATAGCCATGGGTAGCGGTGACAAACATGTAGATAACTGACTATCTGAGGGATGCAAGGACATAGCCCTGCCTGCTGAAGTGGAAGATCTCACTTTCCCCTGGTGTGATCCACCTTCAGTGCTGATGGCATGTGCTTTGAAGCTTGGCGAATGCCCAACCACTTCTTTCAAATGGGGAGAGATGTTGGCATCTTGGCCAGCTCCTTGGTCTAAGCATGGTGAACTGAAATGCATTTGAAATGCCCTGGAGTGAAATCTGGACTCTGATGTTGTCGGTGAAAAAAGTCCCATTGATTTTTTTTTTTAAATTTTATTTTTTTCAAGGAGGACAGGAATTACCTCTGTATGTGCATTGCATGATAGGTGAGATTATCCTTCTAGCTGGAGAAACAATGATCAAGTGAGAAGGTGCATTCTCACATAGCCCTCTGCTACTAGATTTCTTTTTTTACATATATGGCAAAAATATATTGAATAATAAGTGCTTCATTTGGCAGTTAGTTGGGAGGTGTGCTTTCCAAAGGCTTACTAGATAGGACTCGCTTTTTGCCCTGTGCTATGGTAGGTTTTTTTGATTAGGTATGAATCCCCTTGCCTTTTGTAAGAGAGGGAGTGAATATCAGAACCATCTTCTCGTTAGAGAGGGAATTCTGTTACTGCATTTCTCTGCAAGTACCTTCTCGTTTTCTTTTGAGCGTCTGTAGTCATGTTCTCCAGGTAAATGATTTTCCTTGTAATTCTCTGCACAGATAAGAGCTCCATCTTGCTCAGCATAGATTTTTCCATTTCCAGTGTCATGCCACTTCTCACTTTTATCCTTGAATTCCTCCTCTCTCTGCTCTCTGGTATTTATAGACTACTGGCACCTCTTTTATTCCCCAGTTTGCAAGCTTTGTGTGTCCTGTTCTCCATGTTCACGTTATGGGAAATAGCTGCCATTGCTGCTGTAGGAGGGAAGAGGGTGGGAAGAGCAGTGATTTCTCAGGTTATGTTGGTTTTGTTAAATGATGAATCATAGAATGGTTTGGGTTGGAAGGGACATTAAAGCTCATCCAGTCCCAACCCCCCTGCCATCAGCAGGGACACCTTCCACACCAGGTTGCTCAAAGCCTCATCCAACCTGAGCTTGAACACTTCCAGGGAGGAGCAGCCACAGCTTCTCTGGGCAACCTGTTCCAGTGTCTCACCACCCTCACAGTGAAGAACTTCTTCCTAATATCTAATCTAAACCTGCCTTCTTTCAGCTTAAACCCAGTTTCAGCCAATTTAAACCAGTGTCTCCTTCCAAGAGGCAGCTTTCTCCGCACTTGGCTTGTGCTGGACTGAAGTACGCTGAGTGAAATGTAGCTAGGGCTGTAGATTTTGTTGATGTGGCAGTTATGAAGTCTGAGGCAGTTTTGGCAGATATCAGTGGTTTTATAGATCTTGAAGCAAGCTTTTTTTTCACAGAATGAATGAAAAATGGAGCTCTGTTACAGCTTCTTTACACACTTCTCCAGGCCTTTTGAGTGGGCTCTGCTTGAGAGACTTTATAGCCATATCCTCTTGGTAGGAACATTTTGGTATGGAAGCTGATGAGAACAGGGATGGCAGCATCCTAAACCTTGCACAGGGACCGTGATGGGCATCCTGAATCTCAGCTGGTGCCCCTGTGTGAGCAGTACCAGATGTCACGATTTGCCCTGCTGCTGTTTTGGATCATGAGCATACATGGAAAGATGGATGGAGGAACTGAATCAACGTTTCTTGAAACCTCTTGTTGGAAACATACTGCAACTTTTGTGATGTACAGACTCTCAATCTCCACAGGCTTCTGGGCTAGCCAGCTGATCACTGGTGGTTTTGCTTTGGTGGCTCTTCCCTTGTGCCCTGCCAAGCACCTTCTCACACAGAATATAGACACGTATGAGTGTGCGTGCAAGAGCATCCTCCTTAACGGTACCACTTGTACCCTTCTCATGAATATTTCAGTCTTCACTCTTTTAGTAGGTGAGGAAGTGCAGAGCTGGGCAGTAGCTGACATGGTTGGAGGTGTGGGGTCGAGGTGTTGCCTGCAGAGGAGGGATCCCCTCGGCAGAGCATCTGTGTGCACAGGAGGCTCAGCACTGCCTGCAGCGCTGCCTGTGGAAGTCAAGGCTGTGGCTGTGATAGCCTGATGACAAAGCTTAATTACCTTCGGTGTTCAGATCTTTCCAAAAGGCTGTGATGCCTACGAAAATGGGATGATTATAATGACTGTTCTGTGAGGAGCCAAGGTTAATCTGCAGAGCTCATACGCCCGCACGTGATGATGTGTTATTTGTCACGTTTGCCGTGACTGTTTCACAGCGACCTCTTCTCCCTTTGTTTGGCTTTGACTCCTACTGTGTGTGCTGGGGAGGGACAGCTTTCTCTGAGTTGACATACCACCTGCCCCTGCATCCACTCCTGGGTGCTTCAGGAATAATAAAAATAAAAACCCAGTGCTTACTACTTCCCCCAGTTCTTGGGCTTCTCATGCAATTGCTCCAAAGTATTAAAAAAAAAAAGTTTGGATCTTGTTTTACAATATTTTTGTGAAGGAGCTGACTGTACATGGCCCATGCTGAAGGTGATTTTGCAGGGATCTAAGACATAAAGTGAAATAGCAGTTGAAGTTTATGACTAGAATTTACTGGAAATTTTTTTTGTTCAGGATTTTATTTTAATGAGAAAACATGTCTTTAAAAATTCAATTTTGGAAGGACTGGGATATATTACAGCTTACTGTTGCCTGCCTCAAACTCAAAGGTTCTCAGTCAGTTTTAATTTCTGATTATTTCAATTTCTTTTATTTTTTAATATTTTGAATTAAAAAAAAAAAAATCCATGGGAGGGTTTCAGTCTGTCAATAGGGTTATTTTCCAAGATGAAATAATTCAGAAGGACAGTCAGTGCTTGGCAAAACTGGCATCTGTGAATGAGCAGACAACAGAGAGCTCGTATGCATCTCCTGAGCTCAGCAGTTAAATGGTTCCATCTCCAGCTTGGGCCAGTGTATTTTGTACAGTCACTGCAGGCAGAAAGCGATGGGGGAGGAGAGGGCAGAGGCTGATGCTAATGTTTTTAATTTCTCATTTACTACCAGGCAGCACCATATGGAGCAGAATGAAGCATATAGAGGAAAGAGGGATGGATGGTATTTTTCCCTTGAGCTTCTTATAAGAAGACAAGGAAAGTGAATTCTCTGCAGGTAGCTTGAGCCTTGCCAGAAAAGTGGCTTTTATGATTGCTAATGGTGGTGAAGACTTTTTTTTTAATCAAATATGTGGGTTTTTTGGGTTTTTTGTTGTTGTCCTTAATGGGATTGACTTATGCCACTCTAATATTTTCATTATGCCAGTGCACTATTTTCTTACAGCATTCAGAAGTATGCTAGGCACTTGTCACAATCAAATATTATTTATTTGGAGACTCAGTAGGATGCTCGGGCATCTGAATGCCTCTAAAAGAAGCACCGCTGCTTTGACTGATTGTGCAATGGCACTTCTCCTCCCAGCTGCATCTCATAATCTCTGACTGCCAGCAGACCTGTGGTGAACAGAGACTCTTTCCTATGCTCAACTGCTTCTCCTCTGACATCTCTTCCTCCCACAGGTTGCATCACCTTTTTTCTGATGACCGTTCAAAGCTGAAAGCTTTGCACTTGCTCAAAAGCCAAGGGCTTTGAAAGTGGGGAGAGTGAGGAGAAGAGCCTGCCAGAAAAATGATGCCCTTGACAATCTTGTGTTGTAATTTCTGTGCAGAGGGTGCTTGAGAGCTCGTGGTAGCTCTGAGCTCCTACGTAGCACTAGGAAGGCAGGAAAGATGCAGGTATGAGTAAAAGCCTGGGACAAGCTTTTCAATAAAACATCTTCTAAGTGCCTCTTTGGAGCTGTGACATGCTGAAACTAGAGCTATGCCTGGTCTGTGTGAACCAGGGAGGCCCCCAGCAGAAAGCCCCTCTAGTCCCTGGGTGATGAGACCAAAAACTGTGTGTATTTGTGTGTGCTCATCCAGCTCTCCAGTGCCTCTGCTAGCAGGGTGCCTCTCGAGCCCCAGGGAGCAGATAAATCTATTGGCATGGCTACTGCAGCTCCCCTCCAGCCTCACGCACCCTCGGCTCTGCATGCTGCACGTTTAAATGATTTAGAAAGCATTATTTGCCAGCTTCCCTCTTTAATAGGGATTAGTGTATCTTCTATCTGTTCCTTGCGCTGAGGTCATTGTTTCATAGCTGCAAGGCTATGACCTCATGACTCCAGCTCTTAATTGTGTTTTAGGACTACTTTCCTTATCCATACTGGATTTGCAGTGCAGTCAAAAATGAAAAGTGATATTTGTGAAATATTGGGTAGAGGGTAGCTCAAAAAAAACCCCCTCAACCCTCTCTCATGATTCTGACTTACAGCTCCATTGACAAAAGATATGCATGCACGTGTCCAATATGTTGTTCTTAGTATGGTTTTGAAATGGAGAGGTACTCGATGACCAAATATTGATCTTCCTGTAGGAGTTTTACCTTCTATAATCCATTCTCAAAAGCCTCACTGTATTCTTCCCAAAGGTAAACAGACATTTAAAATAAGTCATTGTGCACTGGGGGCCTTGGCTGTCCTGCATCTTCAAGTCCTTTGAGCAGCAACGTCTGCCCACGTGTATCTGAAAAAGCTTTTTAATGGAGAAGGTGGTAAAGTGCTGTGATTCATTTCAAGTTTCTGCTTCCCGCATACAGCCTCTGTAAATCTGAAAGATTTATCTCTCCAGTGGGAGACAGTGGAGGGGTGCCTGGTGCTCCTCATGGGTATGGGCTGGGGGAAATCAGTACCAAAACATCTAGGGGAAAAGCATGGTGTGGGTGGGTACCAATCCCACCCTGATTGGTCTTGCAACACTTCAGACAAGACACAGTCCTTCTCCTCCATTATGCAATTGGGACTCTCTCTGCAGAGCCTGGCACCTGCCTTGGTCATGGCATTTGAGACTTTTCTGACTCCTTGTGCTGTGTGATGAATTGCTGGTGCAGGGATGGCACATAAGGACCCATGTCCTGTGGCCCCAGCCATGGCTCAGTGTCCCAAAGTAGGCAGTACCCTAGAGTCGGAATAGTTTAGGTTGGAAGGGAGCTTTAAAGGTCATCTAGTTCTCCCCTGCTGCAGTGAGTAGGGTTGTTGTGTTTGGATATTAAACATGTGGAAAGCTACTTTCAAGATGCATGTATGTGTATTTTTTGCCTCTCACTGGTGGCTGTCTCTTCATGCTTGTGCATCCAGCATCCTGGAGCTGGTATTAAGGAACTTGTTTTCCTTTGCTAAGAGAAGTGTGTACAGAGGAAACTTTCTCCTGATCAAAGCAGAAGGCTTGGATTCAGGGTTTCTGACTTGCCTTCCCTTTGACTTGACTATTCAGTACCTTATTTTTTTTTTAATGCCTGCACGGCAAAGCAGATGCAGTACCTGAGTTAAAGCAGTGCGGTGAGTCGTGGTGCTTTACAGGGACACGCTCAGGTAACACACACCAGGGTACCTGCTGTGCATATTTTTGAAGGTGAAGGAGACCTGAGCTGAATCACTGAATGTTTGCCAATGCAAATTTGTTAAATCTGTTGGGAAGCGTTTGACATACACATGCAAACTCTCAAACTTCCAAATTTGTGCAGAAGAAAGACTTGTTTGGACTCGTTGCTAATCTGTGAGAGGTGCTTGCTTCCCTTGTCCAGCTGGCAGCCTTCCCAGGCAATGCATCCAAGTCCTGAGGCAGCAGTCACAGATCATGTCACCTCAGGGAAAAGACTTGTGCTGTGCACAATGTTCACGATAGCAAGGGAGGAAAGAAGGTTGGAATGAGTCCTTCAAGGAACCAAAGTGAAAGGAGGTAGGTGACCTTGAATTGAAAGGGTCTTTATCCTATTTCTAATCTGAACCTCGCTGGATCAGGGCTGGCTGAAAATGATTCTTTTCTGCTGGTTGCTCAATGGCCTGTGTGAAATGTAATTGACAGATTTGGCCGCAACGTTGCCAAGTCTTCAGGCTCCCTGTGAGTAACACAATTCTGGTCCCTGCTGCGTAGAGCCTCTCTTACTGTAACGTGATGCATTGCTTACTTTCTGTGATATTTTGAGGGAGAAAGGCAGTTTTCTACCCCACACAATGACTCACAGCTGAGAGAAACACAAAGCCACAAGCTCACGGGCTAAGTTTAGTCCGTTGTTTAGTTTGCTGCATGCATCTCATGAGACCACTTTCATACAATTTGTATTAACATTTGTCCTTCGTTAAGATGGCATTGTGGGTTTTTTGTATAATGTGAGATTATACTAGATGATGTTAGGAATAGGCTGCAGGAGCTAGAATCATCCTATTTAGCTGTAGGTGCTTGCATGACGTGGGCCTCTTAGAGGCTCAGCTCCTTGTACTCAGAGGAAAAAGGCATTTATGCTTTGGAGGATGAGAGTTTTGGGCCCTGAAGAGGGACATCTGGGTCAACGTCATCAGTGAAGAGAGAGAAGGGTGAGGAGGCTCCTAACTTAGGCTCCTGGGTGGTGAATCTGAGGTTGCACTCAGTCAGCTTAAGCTGAGATCTCTAATAAAACAGAGGTCCCTCTATCACTTCAACCAGGGGCTCTCAGAGGGGAAGTCAGAGAGATGGCTGTGCCTCACTGGGTAGCAGGAGACTCATGTGCAGAAGCGTGTGCCTCTGCTGGTACCTCCAAGGGGATTGGGACGAGGCGTTGCCTCCCCTGCTGTTGCTGGCCCAATGTTTGGGACCTCGCTCTTCAGCTTAGCTGGAATCTCCCAGCCTTTTGCATCCACAAGACCTGAGTAGTTCAGCTCCTGCAGACAATCTGTATGGACTCATTGCTGCATCTCACAGTCTGCATCCAGAGGCCATGAGTAGAAGAATGACCACTGTCTTTGGTAGATCAGTATCGGCTTGTAGTGACTTCTGTTATAGACTGGTTCACTAAGAGGAAATTTCTACCCAAAGTGACTTCGGGAGAAACAAAGTCTGATAATTTTGTACTTCAGGCTCACAATTTGCTGGTGACTTTTCCATGTATTTTACGAAGAGAATGTAAAGGGCTGTGGCATCATTGATGAGATGCACGTAGGAGCACGAGGCAGGAATTCAGCCCTTGCATCCTATCAGGTGCTATCACAGGCAAAGTGCAGTATTGAGACAGGACTCTGGATATTTTGCTAGTGCTAGTTTTACTGCAGTGCTTTCCATATTTAATGTGACTAAATGAGGCTGTCTCTTTCGGACTGTCTCTGTAGGAAAGATACTTCCTGTGTACCTAGAAACTGCCTAGCTCTACTTGGGTAAGTCTAGAAAATAAACTATTCTTTGAGTCAGCAGGTACTTTCTGCAAGGGATGAAGGTTTCGCTTGGAAACGAGGCACGTTTTAGGCATTGCTAAGGTGCTTTGTAGTGTTCAGGGCTGGCTCTCCAGTCTAAGCCTGGACTGGTTTGGTTATGTCTGGAAGTTCCCATTCAGTGGATGTTTACTCTAATATAAAAATTGAATTTGCATCTCATTTCCAAATATTTTTTTCCAGTGCTGCTGTTTGTTATGTTCCCCTGAGACATTTACCTGACCTCTAAATTGATCCAACTTCTCTTTTTGGAGATGAAGCCTTGCTGTGTTTCACGAGGGATCAAGTAGGGCAGCACTCTTCCAGGGGTTAAGCTTCTACTGCAGGTAGGACATGTGATTTGATCAAAGGTTTTATCCCCTGGTGTGACAACACTGCTTTGCTGCTCCTGCCCTAGGAGCATAGCTTGGGCATTGCTTGCTCCCCAGCACTCAGGGCTTCAAACTGGTAGTGGGGGGGGGGGAAAAGTGCAGGTGGCAAAACCCACTAAAGCAGCAGAAAGAGCAACAGGTAACAAGAAGGGAAGGACATTCACTTTGCAAAGTCTTGAAAGATCTTTGGATGCCAGAAGAGGTGGTTGAGGAGGGATAAAGGTCCTGAGGGTCAGACAGTGAAGTCCAGTGCTGTGGAGCACTGCAGGATCTTGATGAAGCCCTTCATTATCCCCTCCTTGCTGATATCTTCCTCTTCTTCCTCTTCCCAAGGCAGCTGACACAAAGCAAGTGGAAGGGACAGTGTTTTTCCACAGATGCTGCTATGCTGACTGCTTAATTTAGCAGCCGCTTTGGCAATTCCTCAGTGCCCAAAGCTGTTGAAAGAAGCCTCTGTGCGGTGAGGGGAAAAAATAAACAAGTCAAAGGCTTCATTAGGGAACGAGTCCATCGGTTGTGACTGGGGGTGAAAGATGAAGCCCTTTGCTTTCCTGGGGCTCTGTAGCAGGTTTTCCTGTCTTGTATCCTTTGCATTTGCCTCACCTTGGAGTTGTCGCTGTTGACCCTGGTGTAGCTGCCACACAAGCATAAATTGGATGAGAGCTAATTAACTGTCAAAACCCAGGGCAAAAGACAATAAACCCCTGCTTCACCTCCTGGTGGGTTTTAGTCTTTTCTCTTTGATGTGACAGCTTGTCCTCCATTCCTTTTGCAAACAACTCACCATTGCAGAAGAACCGCAATACAGCGAGGCAATCACTTATCACCACTGACAGCAAATAAACATGAAAAATGGGCTTTCAAATAGTAAAGGACAATGATCAGAAAGGTTTCTTCTTTCATCCTAAATCATGATGTTTAGCACTCAGCTGTAGTATTATAAGTTATTTATAAATGTCTTGGCTTGTTAGGAAATATATGTTTTTATATAAAGATAAATAATGTTTTAAATCAGATGATAAATGTACATGTTGTCTATAGGGAGGGGGGGGAATGGGGAGAAACCAACCCAGACTCAGTGAATTATCCTCATATTTATGGGGAGGCACCTAAGTAATGAAAATATTGCAGAGTGACATTTGCTCCTAGGCATGTGTAAAACAAACATGTTTATAGTGCAGGAAAGCTAATCAAAATTTCTGATGGAACAATTTTCAGTTAGAAAATGCAGTTTCATCCAAATCAGAATGTCTTATTGAGAGGCGTCAATCACACAGGTATTTTCAACCGAGGAACATTTTTATTTTGCTTTGGTAAAGTAAAATCCTTGTTTCTGTGTTTGTTTGGATTCTTCACATAGAATGTTGATATATTTTAGCAGGATTTAATTTGTTACATTGCTTTGACATTCTCAAAACAAAATATTTAAATGTATCAATACGGATGGGTTCAAAACTGGATTTTTTTGGATTGTCACTGCATAAGAAATTTTAGATTTTTTTTTTTTTTTTTTGGTTATGATTCAGTGTAAAAACATGCCAAAATGTCAGTTTCTCATATGACAGAAATTCTGTTTTTCACTCAACTCCAATTATAGCATTTGAATTTTGAAATTCAAAGAAGTAGAGAGAAACAGGAGGCAGGAACAAGATGTGTTAAAATCACCTTTTTTTCCTCCCCCCTCACATAGACACATGAATCAGCTTTGGAAAACTCAGCATTTTCCAATGTTGTTATTGGAACTGGAATATTGGTGTATTATTATTTCTCTGCTGTTGTAGGCACATTCCTCACCAGGCCCCGTGGGGATGTATTTCTTCTGGTAAAACTCAGTCCCTGCACCTGAACCCTGGATGCAGCCTCCTCATCCCACCGAAGCAGGAGTTTTTGTGGATTCTCATTTCTGATCCTTGTGAGGGTCTTGGGCCATTTCGTTGATTGAGTGTTTAGAAGTAATGAAAGCTGCTGTTCTCTGCAGGCTCTGGAGTATCCTGCCGCCTTGGGGGACTGTGTTAGAGAGTTTCAGGGTCCTCTCCACTGTAAAGCAGCTGTTCAGAGCTGTTCCCAACAGCTCCAGAACTGGGAGGGCTGCGAAGGCAGCAGGGGGCTGCTGTACCGAAAATGAATGACCCCTCACCTTCCCCAAGAGCAGTAATGGTGCATCTGCTGTGCTAGCAGCTTTTATTTAAAAACAATTCCCAAGTCTTCCACATACTATTTAACAGTGTGAGCATGCTTGTGTGTGTGTGATTTGTTTTCTTTACAAAGAAGTAGCACACTTGGAAGCAGTCTGTGAACAGTTCTTACTTCACATATTCAAGGGCTGATTTACCTTGCCGTAAGGTTAATAAGTGTAATACCTTTGGAAAGCTTTTTTTGAAATAGAAAATTTTACATTTTTGTAAACACACGGGCAAAATGGAAATGCAGAAAAAGCAAGGTTGGAAAAAAGTTGACAAGATTGCCTCAGCACCCTCTTGCTGCCACACACACTTCTGGGTTATTTCAGCTGTTTTGAGGTTAGGGCAGCCTGGCTTAGGAAGTCTTTAAGGGGGGATATAAATCATGCTGGAAATGAGGCTTTTGACAAATGTGATGAACACAGATTTACACAATATAGGATGATTTTGATATTTGAAAATAAAATTATGTGCAACTAAGGCATTCTCTTACTTAATTACAGGATTTTGACAGGTTTTACTTCATGAAGAAAATAACGTCACCAATTTTTGCAAGCCAGCCTGAACAGGAACTTACTTATACTCTACTTTTCCACACTATTTCGAATTTTACTGTAGTAAATATGTGTAGCTCTACTGAGTTCACTGGAAAGTGACTTTGGATTTATACAGGTGGAATTAAAAAGTGATTTGGCATGTTGCATTTGGATTTGTGGCTGATTTAGACATCTAGCAGGGGAGCAGGTGTTAATACTGTTTGCTAATCTGAACTACTAGAAATGAGAGCCCAAACTAGGCAATGACATTGGGGAAGTGATGAGGGAGAGAGAAAGATCCTTCTTGAAAATGTACCAGTATGTCCCAGGCTTTCCAGTCCCTGTGTCATCATCATCAAAGCTGCCAAAAAGCATTGCTGGAGAAGCCATCAAGCTCCACCAACGTACCAAAGCCATTGGTGGTGGGACCAATGCAATGTTGGTATGGATGCAGTGCAAACTCCTACTGTAAGGTCCATCTCCAGCAATACGTTTGTTACTACTGAAACCTTTATTAGTATGTAGATGTTTTGTATGACTTTTGGGACTTATTATATGAAGTCTTTGGTCATCTTGACATCGTTCAACCCATCACACTGTCCTTCTCCACTTCATAAAAAGTTCTTGCTTTTGGTTTTGGGGTTTGTTTTGCTTTTGAGGGAGGGAGAAAGACAGTATTTCACAGTGCTGAAAAAAGGGTGAAACTGTGCCTACAAAGGTCTTCAGATGTGATTTTGTTTGGCTTCTGTGTGGTTTCCAGATGGATGGGGAAAATGAACTTGGATTGTGAATGGTTTGGTAAACTGGCTTGCTGGGACCCCCTTCTGAAATAAGCCCTGCATCCTGGAACCAGCTTTATATGGAGCATGTGTTCAAGTATGAGGAAACAACTCAATAGCAGTGAAAAGCTCTGCAACTGTGGTGCTGTCTTGTGTGGAACACGGTCATGGTGGTGCTGCGAGAGACTCGGGCCTCGATGGTGGGAGGTGTCAGGGTCAGTGGGGTGTGCAAGCTGCTTGATAAGCCTTGAAGGCTGAAGTCCTGTTTCAGGGAACTGCAATTGTTAGAAATCAGGCTTGTTCAAATTTCATTGGCTTTGTTGGTTCCTTCAGGGTGACTTTTGGTAGCACACAGCTATTAAATGCAGAGAGGGACTCTGACCACCAAAGAGAAGAGAGTGACAAGACGGCACAGTAACAGACTGCGGGGGCAAAGACGTGCCTTGGTAAAAGATTCCTTTAGCTGAACTGGAGTTGTGTTAAGTTCTTCCTTGAGGGCAAATACTTGATTTTATTTATGGCTCCTGAGTTGGAAGAAAGCTTTCATTTTAGAAAGGTTTCAGAATTATTTCTCTTCTCTCTCCCACTTGTTTTATTTAACTAGCTGTGGCACTGAATACCATTTCACATGACAAAAACACTCTGTTACAGAAATCAGAAAACAAATCAACCTCATCATAAACTAAACTATCCTCCCATTTCTTGGTTTCCAAATCAGGTAGCTGTGGAAATGTTTATACCTCAGGGCTTTTAAAATTCCCAGCACTCCAGTATTCCCCTTCACATAGTCCCTATGTTAGACCTAAGCCTTTTAAAACACATTTATTTTCTGAAGATAACCAAAGAGATTTTTACGCCCAAAACCTTCACGCTCCAACACTTTGAAAATGAAATAAACATGACAGGTAAAATTCCCCAGTACAACTAATATTCGGATGGGTTCTGATCTTAAACAAGTAAGGAGAAATGCTGTTTTTTTCCAGTTAGTGCTGACAAATATTGGGTGCTATTCCTTGTCATGCAGCAGCTGGTGTATGGTGCTGGCTGCAGTAGGCTGTAAGTAGTACTCCATGCTTTAAGAAGAGCTAGGAGCCAGCATGCCCCTGATCTCCTCCTGCCCCAAAAGTTTGTATTGACACTACTAGGATGTGTAAGGACTTGACCTTCCTTTTATTAAAATCAAGTGTTGACTAGAGGGTAAAGAGTACCAAGCCCTACACCCATTCATTATAGGCACCTTGTGTACCAGGGTGATGTCCAGGATCACAAGAGACTGTCCGTGATGCTGTCCAGATGGAAGGAAGGGGGTTATTTGGTTTTTGAGATAACCAAGGCTGTTTATGGCACTGGAGGTTTGTCCCTGAAACAAGCATTGCTTCTGCACATCCAACACCCTGTCATCACCATGTGCTCTGCTGTGGCTCCTCATGCTGCCATCCTCTTTAGCTTCTGAAGGGCTCCTCTTTCAAGCACTGACCTCTGTCTTTGTGTTTGCTAATCCAAACTGTGGAGGAGAACCAGGCAAGATAATGGTGATAAATAATGTTGTAAAAAGGAAAAACTGAAGTAGCTGAGTGTTGCTGTTAAAAAGTGCTGAAAATAGAGTGGAACTCATTTGGGGCACTTCAGTGACCTGGTGGTCAAGAAATCTCCTGTTCCTCACAGCTCCTGAGGGTTTGCATTGGGTCTGCTCTTGGCTTTGCTTCAACTCAGGGCCTCCATGGCTCTGCCAGGCAGCTCTTGGTTTTGCTCCACATGGGAAGTACAGGTCCTCCTGTATTATTTCTTGTGCCACTCTGCCCTCCTGGCCTTGTGATCTTGTGTTCAGCTTGGTTGTATGTGCATCAAGCAGTGTTTGAGCTGCAGACTGATGTTAATTGTTCAGTTGGACTGAGTTAAGATCTTGCCTTCAATGTCCTAGTACAGCATGACCCATCAAGGTGGGGTGACCCATTTAACAGTTTCTAGCCCTGCTGAAATGCAGAAAACTTAAATCTGTCCCTTCCTTCCCCTTCTAACTCTCATTTCCCCAATGATCCTCCTCTTATTTCTTATTGAGAACAAATAGGTAGGATAACCATGTTCTTAGTTAACGGTATCTACCCCCACATTGCTCAGTGAGAGTCATGTCTGTCCTTAGAAATGTGAGCAGAAAGCTTCAAATGGGCATAACACAGATGAGGGCAAAGCTAGAGAAATCTTGTTTTACATTCTTCCCTCCCTCCTCGCCGGCATCAGTAATATGAGGAGCCCCAGGGAGTGAGCTGCCAGGCAGGTTTTGCTCTTCCTCCTCTCTCTAAAGCAGCTTTTAGAGTCCAGGGGGGTGTTCTCAAGACCCTGATTTGTGCTCAGTTTTGCCAGATCCCTGCAAATGGCTCCACCGACCCAAGACAGCTTTGTGAGTCTACCATCAGCAGACCAGAATCCAGGTGTGTCGGTTCACTTTGATGGCATTCAGCCTGCTTGGCCTCCCCTTCAGACTACTCTTCTTCCTCAGCACTGCAGGAGGTCACTGCAGTGCGGGGCTGGAGGGGGCTGATGATCCAGCATGTCGTGTGGAGTGGGCTGCAAAGGTTGAGCAACGAACTGAGGAATAGAGTATGGACCAGTGATTTGGGGTCTACACTCTGCATGATAACATACAGCAGCACACCAGTCTAATTATCTGGTTGCTTCCCTAATGACCTCTGTTCAAGACTCCTCTCATTCTTTGTGAAATTATTATTTTTGTT
The DNA here is from genome assembly GCF_000700745.2 of Antrostomus carolinensis. Taxonomy (NCBI): domain Eukaryota; kingdom Metazoa; phylum Chordata; class Aves; order Caprimulgiformes; family Caprimulgidae; genus Antrostomus; species Antrostomus carolinensis. The sequence continues at coordinate 34,927 of NW_010291077.1, read as the reverse complement.
TCTGTTCAAGCTCATCTCTGAACCAGCCTTTGTGGCCAAGGTTTAGCTTTCTGCACCATTTATTTGTTGTCTGTTCCCACTAAAATTGCCAGTCTTGATGCCATCAGGCTCACTTAATAGATAAATAAGCCAGTGTATGTGGTGTAAATATTTCCTTACCAGTTAGATTGCAAATGAGGAAGTTGTTAATTCATTGGAAGAAATTGAGGTTTTTAATGTGAGATTAAGAAAATAAAGTCTAGTTGCAAATGAGGAAGTTGTTATTTCATCGGAAGAAATTGAGGTTTTTAACGTGAGATTAAGAAAATAAAGTCTAGTTGAATACTTCTCTGAAGGACTTCACCCTGAAGCTTTTGAATGCCTAGTACATCCCTTAAAAAAAAAAAAAACAAAAAACAAAAAACAAAAAACTTGACTAGATTTCTAATTACTGTAGCAATGTTTAAATCTGCCCTTTGGTAAGACTCTCTGAGACTGTCTGGGATGTTATAAATGTCAACAAAAGACCCAGCTATTTTTTCAGGCAGTGGATATCGGATAAAAAAAAAAAAAGTCAGCTTTAAGAGTTACTAAGATTATGTGATGGTATAATGGAAAAATCTAGGCAACTTGCAGTGCATTTACTGCTGTACAACCTAATACCCTCAGTTCAAAGCTTAACAAAGCTGCAAAGGCTAAAAAAACAACAACCCCTCTATCCCATGAATGTGCTCTGGGAACAGCATGTAGCTTATTAAATTATTACAGATACTATAAAAGGATATATCTCAAAGCTCATCTCTCAAATGCACTTGCCCGTATGTGTACATTGAGTTAGCTTGCTGGCAGGTTTGCCAAGAAATGCATGTGGGAAGGAGAGGAGTGTTCTGATATTTACTGCCCTTAAACCACTTTGAGGATAACATGGTCCTATCCATTTCTTGAACCCTGCCCTTTCCACAGACTGCTTTAACCTGACTCTGGGAACAGTTGTGAGAACAGAGGTGTTTAGCTGGTGCTAAGGTGTCAATGGGGGAAGAAAAATTTAAGGAGTGAGTGCATGGGTTACAAACTTATCCTCTCTGCAGAAATCTGGAGTAAGACTGGTTGTCGTTCAAGATCCAGGTCAGATACATGAACATCACAGAATCACAGAATGTTAGGGATTGGAAGGGACCTCGAAAGATCATCCAGTCCAATCCCCCTGCCGGAGCAGGAACCTAAATGAGATCACACAGGAAGGCATCCAGGTGGGTCTTGAATGTCTCCAGAGAAGGAGACTCCACAACCTCCCTGGGCAGCCTGTTCCAGTGTCCTGTCACCCTCACAGTAAAGAGGATTCTTCTGAAGTTTAAGCAGAACCTCCTGTGTTCCAGCTCACACCCGTTGCCCCTTGTCCTACCATTGGGCATCACTGAGAAGAGCCTGGCTCCATCCTCATGACATTCGCTCATATTTCAACATATTTCAGTGTTGTTTTAAAAACATATATAATACTTTGCCATCTTCCAGAACTTAGTTGTAAATGGGTTTTTTTTGTTTGTTTTTGTTTAAGAAAAGTTCCCAGGTATTCATTCATGACTGAGCACAGCTCCGATATGGTCTCGCAATACCACTGGGCAGGCAGCAGTGGTGAGTAGGAGGTACTGTGGCAGTGCCTCCAAGGAAGAGTACAACCACAGGGCTTCCCTCTGTGACACAGCAGTGCCTTGTAGAGAGGGAAGATGAGGGAAGTAATATTCGGACCAAACAGAAGATCAAAGTTGAGCTATTTGTGAAACATGCTGTAGCCTTAGGTGAGTTGCTAACATCTCAGTGCCTGTACGTTATGCTTGGAAAAGTTCTAGCTCTTATCTAACGGAAGAAATTGTTCCTGGCACTGGGTGGTGGTGGTCTTGTGAAGGGAATACTGGAGCACACAAATATGAGGAGCATCTGTTGAGAGTCCAACTCTTGTGCATTTTGGTGCCCTTGAAATTTAGGCTTCTAGTTCAACTGTTGGCTTCTGAAGATAAACCCTCTGGCTGAGGCAGGCAGAGAATATTTCCAGGGAGAAGTGGCTGATACAGCAAAATTGCAAGTGGTTTGGTCTAGTCTGCCTTTGAGAAGCCAAATTATGTCTGCCTGAGCTGCTGCAAAAACCCATGTGGTGTTTGCTCTTGGAAACAAGAGTAAAGCCATGTGCTGCTGGGGCGGACTCTTGAAGCATGGTTTTATCTCGTTTGAACGGGACACGCAGCTGCTTGGGTTTTTTTTTTGGGGATTTAGCCACGCAGGATTTTGCCACTTAGTGTGAGCAGTAGGTGCTGTGAAATGGGGATCTTGGCAGGTGGCTGGGGCTCTGTTTGCAGCTGAGTTACTGACCTGATACTGTCTTTACCCTGTCTGGCTTTGGACAGGCTGAAATTAGTGCCAGTTTTATCATCTTTTGTTCCTTCCCCTGGGCACACACAGCTTCCAAGCACTGCTGGTACAAGTAATGCCGAGTTTTGAAAGCAACTGTCCCAGAGGCTGTGCTCGCTGGCAGGGAGCCAGCTTCCCTGTGAGGGCTGGTGAGCCAGGACTACCCGGTGTAGATCCACAGTCCCTGCACAAGCTGGGAACGTGCACTCCTGACACCAAATTCCTGGCCTTGTTTCGGTTACAGAATTAAAAGCACGGTGGTGGGCAGGAAGAGTTAACTTCTCAACATGCTGTTGCTCACGAAGGAGAGTTGGGTTCCCAAGAGGATCCCTGTCACCTGGCTGAGAAGAGAGCAAGGATGTATCTTGTCAGAAATCCCAACATTGTGTTTCTTCCAGCCTGGCTGCCTTTCCTCCTCCTGAAGACTGAAGATGTTTCAGTAACACCCTGGTATGCCGTGTCGACTGCAGTATTTCACTGTCACCCTTGGTGTGGCACGCAAGACTGGTTGAATACCTTATGTCTGAACTTCTGCTTCTGTGAAATTTTCTCTTTCTCTAACAGTTCAATTTACCACTATGATTTTCCCCCTATCATTTTGCAATAATTTTCAGCACTGAAAGCAATACTTGCAAAATGTTTGTCCAACCCCCATAGAGCTCAGGAGCTACTCCACAGTGTCTCCTGTAACCTGGAGTGTTGGTGGAGCTCCCATTGTGGTGTTTGCAACTCAGATAGTCTCCAGGTTGGATAAAGATTATAAAGAAATGAATACTTTTGTGCTCAGTGTCATATGTGCTTGGAATAATCTGCTGGCAGAAATTTAATTTTGTTTCCAGTAATGTGAGGTTATAGATAGGATTACATCTCCCAGTCAGAGAGAGACATTAATCAAGAAATAGGCCTCTTAATCCTCCTTTCAATTTTAATGAAACACTGTAAAAATGCCTTTCACCAGGGGATGTCAAGTATCAGTTGTGCTTTGATTAACATGCTTCTGTGACAGGTTTACTGTTGTACCATGTACCAAGTTATTCAGCAACCTAATTTAAGCTGTCTATCAAGAGAAAACAAGTACAAAGAGAGTATTATTTTCTCATTGGATTTGCAATAATAGACTTGTGTATCTACAAACATTTTTTTTTTTTTTAAATGCTGGTTACTCTGCATCCGTTGTGACATTTTTAACCTTCGGAATAAATGGGGAAAGGCTGGATGTGACAAAAATCACACTGTCTCCTGAATGGCAATTAGGAAAGAGATAACAAATCGGAAATGTTGTTGTAGATGATATAAGCTAAGCACTTGCCTTTCTCATAGCAAAGTGGAATTTGGACCAACTCTGTTGGGGTATAATGGGTGTAAATCTGGGGCAATTGAGGGGAGCATTGGGCCCTGAATCTCTAATCCTGTCTTCTTTTTTCCTCTCCTCCTTCTGAAGTCAAAACATATTTTCAATGGAGGCTTTGTGGTTTGAGTTGCATTTGGCTTCTTATCTGCTCAGTTCGTTCTAATGTGGCTTGATTATATTAATTAATTTAGATAGAAACTTCCTTGTGGCGGAAAGCCAATACCAGACAGACTATTCTCTCTCCTAGTTTCTGAAACCTGACAGGGAAATGCCAAGCCTTTTCACAGGAGTTGGTTTATTTTTAGAGAGGGTTTTTTTTTCCATGCCTCTTTAAAAATTGGCCTCTTGAAAAAGAATGACTCCAGATCATCTCAAAAGTAGAATATAGCTGGAATCTGGAGTCTTCCATGCAAATGCAGCCGCTTGCAGCTAATAGGGCACAAAACCCCACAGGCTGCACTCACTGACCTGACACTCACCAAGTTTTAACAGCTCAGTTAACTGAGAGAAGTTTTCTATGTGAGTGGGTGCAATTGCACTCTCCGGCCTTGGAATATGGATTAAAAGCTTCACAGTGCACTGTCTTGTGTCAGCTGCTCCATGAACATAAGAATTCAATTACAAGATGGTCTTTTCCCTTTGCAAAGTTTGTAAGTGAAGTCTCAATCTAATTCTGATGACTGATTGTCCCCAGGAGCATGTGACACTGTACACCTTGTTTGGCTCGCTGGAGGGAAGTTCTGGTGGGGTTGCAGTGTGTTGAAGCACAGGAATCGGATGGGCTGGCAGGTCTTGCAGGCAAGCTCTGCAGAAGTGGCCAGTCCTCTCCAAACAGGGCTGGTTTTTCTCTGTGGGAAAAGGACATTTTGCTGGGGTACATCTGGGTCTCCCTTCAGCTGGGTCCCCTTGCTGCTGGCCAGCCAACGAGGGTTTCACAGGAAGGAAGGCTGTGGCATGTTCTTTAGGAAGAAATTCTTTCCTGTGAGGGTGGTCAGACACTGGAACAGGTTGGCCAGAGAAGCTGTGGCTGCTCCTCCCTGGAAGTGTTCAAAGCCAGGCTGGATGAGGCTTTGAACAACCTGGTCTAGTGGAAGGTGTCCCTGCTGATGGCAGGGCGGTTGGAACTGGATGATCTTTAAGGTCCTTTCCAACCCAAACCATTCTGTGATTCTATCATTCTTGCCTGTTGTGTTTCCCATGGCACTGACATGCTCAGATCCCCAACCTCCAACTCCCTCTGCTAATCTGTCGGGGTGCTCTATACATCGTGGTGACCTGAGAGGATGTTCGGGAGCCATTTGTAACATCTTAATGGCCATATTAACACCTCTAATTGTAAATGACGGGGCAATTAGTCTCAGCATAGCAACCTGAATGATTATGTTTGCCCTACTAAAGTGACAGAATGTTCATTAATGTAATAAGAAAAAAAAAAATTGTCTCCTTGGGATTTATCCCTCTGAAGAGTGTGGCCTGGCTCTATGTTTGCTTTCAGTTTCTTTAAAAAAAATGCAAGTTTGGGTACAACTCTTGCCAGAAATGCTCAGCTGTCAAACCTATTTATTCCATGAAACATGCTTACGGAAAGTATGTGTGTGCTCTGCCTTGAGAAGAAGTCTAAGAGTGAGAAAGTGACTCAATCTCTATTTTCTACCAGGCCATAGAATCTTGGAGCTTCTTAGCTGAGTCCCAAAATAAGGTGAGGGAACCCACTGAGGTAACCAAAGTGCATATATTTAGAGTCAGAAACTGTGCTGGAGGTTGTGCCAGGTCCGAAAGCTTTTGGTATTTTTACTATATTTGTCCTTGAGATCTCATCTAAAAGCAGAGTTGTTTTTCTAGAGGACACTGTGTTTCAGTAGAGCCAATCCCAGCTCTGAAGACCTTGCTGTCTTCACCAAGATGGCCAAAACCTGAGGCAGCAGAGAGAATGAGGGGACCTAGACTGATGGCACATTACATTTCTGACTCTGTCCATTAGATTTCACTGCTATTTGGCAAGTAAAAGCACATGGAATTGGATTTTGGCCATGAAACGCTATTATTCCCTTCAGTAGAAGCTGCAAAATAGTACGGCTGCCTTCAGTCACTTGTAAAAACTCTATCTGAAACTCTGAAACTAGCTTTCTTTAACACGTTGATTCGGTTACCTGCTCGCTTGCTGTCTCTTTCCCAGTTGACATGGAACAAGTAGTAATTTTCCAGGGCTGTCACATCTGGTATTTTGATCTGAAATCTGAGGTACCCCATGGGATCTCTTTGGAGCTGGGGGTTTGCTCAAAATCTCTCAGTGGGACTTTAAGTGAAGGGCAGCCCTAAAGGCAGCCTCATTTTCCCAACCGCCTTTTGTGGTATTGCTATCAAACAACTTGCACAGTGAAGCTAGGTTCTCTTTAAGCAAGCTTTTCAAAGCTTTATTTTTATTATTTTAACCAGCAAGCACACTAGTACCTTGGATGAGGTGGCACTAGATTGATTGATTTATTTATTTATTATAAATGCATCTGAAATCTGACTAGTGAGGTTGTCATTGTTTCAAAAATAGCTTTACTCCTAAGTGAAAGCTGTCATTGCAGATGTGTTTTAGCTCGGTGGAAACATCAGGACTATGTTTGGGACTGCAGGATCATGACATCTTTTTAAGCACAGTGGGAGACAGATGGGTGAGCTGCCAACTTGATGCGAAAACAATAAGAACAAATGAGCTTTTTAAAAATAGAACAATTGCATTTGGAAAGAGGGTTGGAGGGGGTAAAGTTGAGAGGGAAATAATTCTCCCATGATCCTGTCCTGGTTTTTATATTAAACAAAACATGTTGCAACATTGTCTTCGTTAGCAATGAAGTGACAAACTGGAGTGCTTCCAAAATGGCTGGCTCCAAACTGCTTTCATATTGACCTGAAATGTCAGCTGCTATTATGTTCTGCTGACCACTGATTGCTTCCAGAGTAGCATTTTCTTCTGTGAAATGAAAGAAGTTTCATTTCAGTGATCTCAGTGTCTCCTGGTGTTTGTGAAGTATGATAGTCATGGGAAATGATAGCGCCTTTATTTCAAACCACTTCTCAGTTTGAGGATAATGAATTGTTAATCTTGAAGTTATTTATACTGTGAGAGCGTGTTTTCTGTAAGAACATTGTATTTGCTCATCTAGAAGATCCTCCACTTCACCTTCTTATAGCTAGCAAACCAAGGTGGTAAGTACCTGTAATTTATTTCCCTACCTCCATGTACACAGTTGGACTTTGACATAACAACATTGATATTATACTTTGTGAGCAAACTGTTTTTTTCATGTCACTATTGAAAAAAAACATGATTGCAGAGAACTAATGCTTCTGGTAGCAGTAGTCTTAAGTTTGGTGATCAGGTCTCCAATGATATAATGGAAAGTGTGATTGGTTTGTTTTCTAATCCTTTGCAAGACAGGAGAATGTTCAGATAATATTTTATTTCACATAATGCAGGCTTACGTGAAAACCTCTTGGTCCGTACTTATCAGGGAAAAGAACTGGGTGATCTGTAAGGTCTTTTCTATCTCCCTTCTGAAAACCTGTGTAATGTAACTTACTCATATTCCTATACTCTATTTTTCTATAGTTATCACTTGAAAAGGACTCTCCCAAGCAAAAGTGAAGGAATTAGGTCTAACTTTTTAGAAAAGATAAACAGATCTTTTATCTATGAAAGACCAGAATGAAATAGACTGACCAAATAAACCTACTGGATCTATTCTTGTAAAGTAACAGCCACTAAATGATTTGCAAAATGTAGGAAAACTCTTAGTACATTTTTCAGAGACAGATATTTCTTCTGCTAGAAAAATCACAATGGTTTGGTTGGGCAGAATTTGATTGCCTTACTTGGTTTCTGTGATAATTTGGCTCCAAGAGGAAATGAGTTTGAAAGCAGTGGAAGTGTGCAACCTTGGTGAGGTATGATTTGGGTAAAGGAGAAACTAACCCTTATGTCTCCACTAATCAGTGTCCCTGGGTCTTTTTCCATGACTTTTCTGAGAACTTTTCTTCTAAGGGAGTGACCATTAATTAAATGTGGCCAAATCAGTCTGTGGGCTTTCTCAGTATCTAGGTGGCAGTATAGATGGACTCTGAGGAGATGGCCTTGGGCCACTGTCAGTAGCTGTTCATCTGCCATTTTCCTCCTTCTGGCTAAGGTCCTACTCCACACTTGTATACTTGTGAAAGAACTAGAAACAATGAGTTTCCTAAAAGGAGGAAGAAGAGAAGTGTAAAGGAGAACAGTCATGTTTTCATAAGAAGCTTTGGGTTTCCTCTCTTTTGCGTGTCTTAAGAATTAAAAGATGAAACTGCAGCACTTTGGCTACTGTTTTATACAGTAAAGTCTCTGACAGTTTTGTCTATTCAGATCCACTCTCTGTTACCTCTCAATTAAAATTAAACTCAGCTTGTAGAAGGCCTGAAAGCTTTTATGGGCATCAGGCTGTTGCTTTATTTATTTATTTATTTTATAAGGAGCTAGCTCCATTCTATCCTATCAATTATTAAGAAGAAAATAAAAATTACTTGTTTCCTGCAGCATTTTTATCCATTCCTAAAGGAATGCTGAAGTATCCCAAATAAAGATAAAACCAGCTCCTTGCTGAAGGAATAGATGAAGAGTTGAATACTGATAGGAGAAGAAAAAAATGTTTCATACTTGCTGTGCATGATATTTCTGAATGCTGAGTTGGGGTTAGGTTAATAGTTGAGGGCAGTGTTTTAAAGATGAAATCCATAACATGAAACACAAAAGCAAATAGTTCCCTAATAGCTGTGACAGTGATCTGTATGGAGAAAATAGGCAGTGCCTCAACCACGAGGAGGTTTCGGCAGAAGGACAGCCATTCAAAGGGTATTGGGACCGGGACACCCAAACATCAACTCGGGATGTTTTACTTGCATACAGACAATGAGTTATGTGACTTGATTAATGGCAGTTTCAATGCCTGAATTTGTCACCTTTCCCAAGCACTCAAATGACTGTCATCACATTTATTAAGCGAGGCAGCCGTGAGCCGGGACCTGTGCAGACAGCCTGGCTTTCGGGCAGGGTGCGGTGCCATCTGCACACCCAGCCCAGGTCCCCCCCAAGCTTCCCTGTCTGACTGCTGTCCTCAGCCACAGCAGAGGCTGAATTCCCCCTTCTGACTAATGCTGGGAAAGGTGCTTTTGGCAGCTGGCCTCCTAGTCCTGAGTGGAGAAGGATCTACACCTCATTTCCTAACTGGAAAATCATATATCCTTATAAACTATAAAACCTTTTTAATTCCTACATGGTACATCTACTAGTTTGCTAAGCAAAGTCTTCCTTCTCCTAAGATTTCCTCTCCCTAGCAGTAATCTGTTCAATTTTAGCAATAACTTTTGATGATTGCATTCTTGGGAGCCCATCCATACCATATCCCAGAAGTATGTTCTTCCTAATGCAGACAAATCAAATTATTGATGGCTGTCCCTAGTATGAGCCAGGCAGCCTCCCTGGTCTTGGGGAGAGCCTGGGGCCCTGCTCTGTGCTTGCAAAGCAAATGGTTTACATTGGGGCTTTCATTATTTGCAATGTTACCTTGGGAGCCTCCTGTAATACCAGATTAATACCAGAAAAGATGGAGAATTTTGAGAGATCTTCTTTTTTTCACTTAATTTTTCCCTGGCAGTGGGTTAAAGGTGCACCTAGGTTAGCACTAATACTATTTTGGGTCAGAAGCAGTGTTTGAAATTTTTTAAAATTTCAAATCACTTTGTTGGGACAAAATGGGTGCAGCTTTTCATGTCACTTGCCAAGCTAGGATGGCAGAGAAGGCTCGGCTGTTTTTCACCACTCTGCTGCGAAGAAATCTGTTTCAGGCAGCTGCTGCTTTTATTACTGTAATAATCCATGGGGAGCACAAACAGAACAGCACTGGGGGATGGATCCTGTGTGCTGGGTTTCAGGAGATGTCATGCTCTTGACTGTAAAGGGAACATGGAGGAGAAGCTACAGCAGAGCTGAGAGCAATGGCACAAAGGGCTGTGCAGAGTGAGCTGGGAGAGCTCCTAGGTTGAGATGCTTCCCAAGATGAAGGGGCTGCTGATAAATGAAGCCATGACTAACGGGTAGGCTTTGGAGAAAGAGACTGGTGCTTCCAAAGGATCCCAGAATAGCTTTTTTTTTTTTTTTTTTACAAAACTTGCAAATAATTGAAATATTAGCAGTGTGGCTGAGTCATGGAGAGGTGAAATGGTGAAATCATCATAGCTGCTGTGATGATTCTTGTGAATCTGCAGGGGTCTGCCCATTGGGAATGTCTTTCCTAACAGTAGAAATAGCAACTCTTACTCCAAGTCAGGGCTCATGGTTAGCAGAAGGCAGTTAGGGTGTTGGTAGCTTTAGAAAATGTGAGTCTGCAACGGCAGGAGTAGAGCACAGGGCTCCTGCCACAGCCCAGGTCACTGCCCAGCAGCAAGCCTGCCTATTTTCCTGAAATCCCATGGAGTCTTGGTTGGAATCCACCCCCTGTTTTCCCTTTCAAATGGACTGAAGTCCTCCAGAGGACTCCAAAACAAACAAACAGCCCTCCCAAAGCTCTTCCCAGGAAAAGGTAGTTGCTCAGCTGCTTTTACTGATGCTCTCCTGAAATGTCTGTCCTACAAACCATGTGTGAAGGGCACCAGGAGGAACTGTCCTTATCTTCTGGGAACAAGGGATGTCTGTACAGCAAAGCAAGGCTTGAGAGATGTATTTCTGCTCCCTCTGTGGCTCAAGATAGTGGCCCTTTTGTTTAAATGCAATATAGGTGAATAGATTCCCGAGGGTGAGTCTCCCATCCTGG
>NW_010291077.1:14670-24301 GCF_000700745.2 Antrostomus carolinensis | reverse complement strand
CTTGTTAAAATATTAGCTGCACTTCACTGAAAAGCCTAATGCTTTAAATTCTGCTGTAATGGCCTCCCACCCCCTGCAACTGTAGGGGGAAAAATTCTGGCCAAATAAAGGATCTGTAAAAAGAAACATCTCTTTTTATATGACACCCTGTTAGCCCTAATGACAGTTTTCTCTCTGTAAGTGCAGTAAAGTATGGAAATATTGCTGTGCTCCATGGTGCAATTTTCTGACTGTGATTTTTGTTGATAAAAGCCTTCAGAGAGTGCATTTCCCTTCCCACTTATCTGCCATCAAAAGGCAGCAAATACATGAAAAATTCAGCTGTCACTCTAAACAAAATATACAATTACTCTGCGTTGAATTTTTTTTTAAGCAGAAAGAATTTCCATGGCAAAAAAACCTGCAGCTATTTTCTAAATGCTGTGATGTTTTGCTTCTAGCTTTTTGCATTATGCATGTATCACCTGTTTTAGATATTTGAATGCAAAGATGAGATATCATGAGTTAAAACTTAGCACTTGCCAAATTAAATATTTGCTGGGCTGAGCCCTAAGTTCATTACTTGACTGCTGTTTTGCACCAGAGAATGAAAAATCTTTTCTAACCTGCCAAAGGCAGGTTATTTTAGGAAGCTGATGAAGAGGGCAGATGTTATTCAAGTGGTTGGATAAGAAAAGGAAATAGTACATGTTAACTCTTCTGGAATAACCAGATAGATGAAAGAAAGTGGAAATGTTCCTGAAATGTGGTAACTTGGTTGGACAAATCTAAGCAGAAAAAATAGGATGGAAATTTGATAATTCATCTTTCACAACTTGAAATATTAAATTGGGGTTTCTTATGTCTCATGTTGTTTGGAATGAATTTCTTTTGGGGCATCTCTGAGCTTTGAAAGCACTCAAAATCCAGAATAGTGAATAGTGTGGTTTGGTTCTGCTTTTTTTTTTTTTAAACATACAAATAATCTTGGAGATCAAGAAGACTGTAACCTTAATGTAACTGTATTTAGAAACAGAGATGGAAATTTTCCTTATTCTGTTTCCAGGGCTGAACCTAAAAATAATAGTTAAAAGCATCTTATCTTGGCAAAACAAAACTTTTTGACTCCAACGGAAAGATCTCTTATCTTTTGTAACTCACTTAGGCTTTATTAGTCTTTCTCTGCCCTCCAGCCCCCCCCCACCCCTTTAAAATTATAGTTCATCTGTGTCATTCTGAAATGCAAATTCAAAACTCAGTTTAAAAGTTCAAGTATTTTACCACTCTTAACCTAGAATCGTTGAGTTTGGAAGAGAAATCTTTAGTCCAACTCCTCCTTTACTCAAAGCATAAACGCTAAAACACTTACTTTGGAAACAGGAAGAAAAAATGTTTTCGTACTTTTGGTGTCACAGAGTCATAAAATTGTTTAGGGTGGAAGGGACCTCTGGAGATCACCTAGTCCAACCCCCTAGCTCAAGCATGGTCACCTGGGTTGCCCAGGGCTGTGTCCAGCTGGATTTTGACTGTCTCCACAGATGAAGTTATCCTGTCCTTTTTATTATTATTTTTTTTTCTGAAAGCGTTAGCTAATTTGAATGTTAAGAGAGCACTAATAGCTCTTGTCTCCTCCCAAATTAATTCTCTGCACATTTAGTGTTCTTCAAAAGAAAAAAAATCTCCCACCTCACCATGTTACTCGTTTCCCAGAACATAACTGCTATTTGCACACGGTTGGTTTTTGTTACTGTTGATTACATACGTAACGTTCTCTGAAGAGCACTACAGCACCTTCTGGCTTCATATGAAGAAGTCTGATTCACTCTCCTTGTGGAAATTTTTGTATTATAATTAAACTTGGGCTTTAGTTCAGAAGGTCTGTGAAGATTCATATCTGCTGTTGAGGTTGTGTCACCATTTAAAGTTCCTGCAATGAAAGAAAGAGCAAGTCCAGAATGCAGATATGTGGCGTTCAGTTAAATTATGTTAATTCAGTTTGAGAAAATGAGTATTTAGCATTCCATAATGTGTAAAGATATCATTTCACAGTGGCAGAAAAAGTCGTTGACCTTCATATGCAAGGAGCATAGCTAGTTATTCTGACCTGAACTAGTCCTGCTCGTAAAATGGCAATGAGTCTGCTGTGAGGGACTCTCACTGCTCAAAAGTTCATGGATTTTGGTTCCTCTCAAGCTCAGGTCTAAGCTGTAGCACTTACTCAGTGTTTTCAGGTCTGGTTACCCATGCCCATTCCTAAGGATAGACCTTTTGCCTGCTCCCTCTCCTTGGACAATGGGAGCAAGTGCCAGTCCTGGAGAAGAGCAGGACTTAGTTAATGACAAAACAAGGGGAAATGGGTTTAAGCTGAAAGAGGGGAGGTTTAGATGAGATATTAGGAAGAAGTTTTTCACTGTGAGGATGGCCAGACACTGGCACAGGTTGCCCAAGGAAGTTGTGGATGCCCCCTCCCTGGAAGTGTTCAAGGCCAGGCTGGATGAGGCTTTGAGCAACCTGGTCTAGTGGAGGGTGTCCCTGCTGATGGCAGGGGGGTTGGAACTGGATGATCTTTAAGGTCCCTTCCAATCCTAACCATTCTGTGATTCTATGACTTAGCCTACAGAAGCAGGATTTTAAGCAGAGGAAAAAAGCAAGCCTCTTGGCGAGACTTAGTCAAGCCAGCTGTTCTGCTGTTCATATGTGTACAGCAGTGGTGCTCAACTCTACAATTAAAATAATCCATCAGGCTTGCATAAAGGTCAGGCAGCAGATGCTGCCACTAGACCTGACAGATTCACTGATGAGCTTCGCCTCCAGGCAAAGCTTGTGAGGAGAAAATGAAGCATCAACATTTAAGATTTCCAACAACACGTGCACACACACACAAGCATTCATCTTAGCACTGAGTTTATTCTTCATTTTTTAGTAGAAATATGCACTACTAAGGCTCAACCTTTTGAAAACCATGCCACACATGCTAAATAAAATGGATACTTTAAATGAGATATGTGACACAACTGTGACTAGCAATTCTTTACGTACAGTCAAGTGTTTGTGTAGCTAACGGCAAATGAGATGTGTTCTGCAGAATGAATGGATATTGCATTAATATACAGAATATCTTTGCATAGTAATAATGGAAGAAAAATCAAATTATTCCAGAGTCTGACTAGGCATTGAGTGGAGTTATATGAGAATGTAAATTGGAGAGAGAAGGGGCCATATCTCTATATTCTCACCAATATTTTATAGGTAATGAATTGTTTGGAAAATGTAGGTAGGGAAAAGCTTTTGAGTTGGAGTCTTGACAGTCCTTCAGGGTATTCTTAGAGGTTATCTCTGCAAGGCAGGTGGATGAGGAAAGAGACAAGCTTAACCCTATAAAAATAATTATGATATATTATTAGCAACTAATGGCAATCTAATGGAGTCTTTTCAGCAAAGACACCACTGGCTGCAATTTCTCTCTGTCATATGCATAAAAAAGCAACTCTTAATGATACCTACCTTCTGGTAATTTCTCAAACTCAGTGAAGTTAGCAAGAAACTTTCTGCTCTTGAAACTTCATGTGCTTCAGCATATTTCTGTGCTACTGTTAATGGGAACATTCCACCCAGGCAGTATGCAGCAAGGTTCAACGCTTAAATCAGCATTAGAAATCTGTTGAGACCATGTGGTCTAGTAGATCCAGTGTGTACCTGTGATTTTTCCTATTTTTTCCTTTCTTACATAAATTTATCTTTTCTGAAATTTATTTTTTACCTGAGGCAAACTAGCATGACCTTCCTGATTGTGTACGTATCAGAACCTGTTGGATGGCTTTACTCCACAAAGGCATAAAAAGTGCTCAAGATAATTGTGTTCCTACAGGCTTTGTGAAAAGAGACAGCTGGATAGAGGACAGAGATCCTATAAATATCCCCATAAAATCAACAAGGGGAAAAAAAATCCCTGGAAGAAGGGAATTTGAGAAACTGTGCTCAGCAAACAAAACACCTCACGTATGAAGTCTTGCTCCACAGTCCATTGGCCGTTGCCTAAAAAGACTTAGCTAACAGTTGGAGAAGGGGCAAAGGAGGGGGAGAAGAGGATAAGAACATTAGTGAAAAACAGAAAAATGGGGCATATTATGTAGTTAATCAGTAATTGCTGCAATTGGAGTTCATCATCTGCTTAGCATTTAATGTCTTGGCCTTTTCAGAATGAATTTTATTGATACTAATGTCTTAAGAAAACTGTAGCAGTCATTATCTTTGTTGATTCTTGTGATATTAAAAAGTGAAGCTGTTCTCTTGCTGTTGATTACTTGTCTGGCTAGAAAGTAAAAGTGCAGGATGTGGGTGGCCAACTTTCTTGCTACAAATCCTGTATCAAATCCTTCATGTTGCCAAGGGCTGTCAGACACTTAAAACGTGCCCCTGGGCTGTCTGAGAAGAAGGAGTGTCAGGACTACCTCTGGACCCCCATTACCTGGTGTCAGAAAGGGGATGGGCTGAATATTTTGCTGGTTTCTAAGCAGTCCAACTATGTTGACCTCCATAGTGCCTGCTTGGTTGTGTCTTCCCAGCTCTGGCTGTCCTGCAGCTTCTGTGGCAGCACAGACTTTTGCTGGATGTGGGATGCAGCCCTGGTACAGGGGTGTGTTTGGCCTTTTCAAGAGCTGCGTGTGATTGGTATTGGGTGTGATGAGTCACAGAACAGCTGAGGCTGAAAGGCGTCTCTGGAGATCATCTAGTCAAATTCCCCTGCACAAAGATATCTCCAAAGATATATATGGTGTCGCTGGGCATCAATGAGAAGAGTCTGTTTCTGTATTTCCCCATCAGGTCTTTGTACACATTGATGAGATTCCCCCAGAGACTTCTCCAGGCTGAACAGTCTCAGCCTCTCCTCATATGAAAGATTCTCCAATTCCTTAATCATCTTTGTGGTGCTCTGATGGACTTACTCCAGTATGTCTGTCTCCCTCCCACACTGGAGGAGTCCAGCACCAGACATAACACTCCAGATGCGTCTCACCAGTGCTGAGCAGAGGGGAAGGATCACCTCCCTTGACCTGCTGGCAATGTTCAACCTAATGCAACCCAACATGCCATTGTCCTTCTTTGCCATGAGGGTACATTGCTGGCTCATGTTTAACTTGGTGTTCACCAGGACCCCCAGGTCCTTTTCTCCAAAGCTGCTTTCCAGCTGGTGAGTCCCCAGCCTGCAGTGGCCCGTGGGGATTATTCATTCCCAGGTACAGAAATTTGCACTTCCTTTTCTTGAGATTCCCATCTCAACATTTGTTGTTTTCCCATTTTTTCAGCCTGTCGAGGTTGCTCTGAATGATCATGCAACCATCTGGTGTGTCTGCCACTCCTTCCAAACTTGTATCATATGCACACTTGCTGAGGGTGAAGTCTGTTGCATTGTTTAGGTCCTTAATGAAGATGTTACACAGTATTGACCCCTGAAGTACAGCAGTAGTGATTGGCTCCAGCTTGGACTTCATGTCACTGATCACAACCTTTTGAGCCTGGCAGTTTAACTGGTTTTCAGTCTACCTCACTATCAATTTAACCCATACTTCATTAGTTTGTCTATGAATATTTTATGGAATACTGTATTAAAAGCCTTCCTAAAATCAAGATAAGCCACATCCACTACTCTCCCCTCACCTGCTAAGCCATCCATCTCATTGCAGAAGACTATCAAGTTGATCTAGCATGATTTTCCTCTCCCATAAACCCATACTGACTACTCCCAATCACCTTCTTGCCCTTCAGATATTTGGAAATGGAGCAGAAAAGGCTGGAAACCATCACCTTCCCAGGGATCAAGGTGGGTGCAACCAGCCTGTATTTTTCTGGATCTTCCTCCTTGTCCTTCTTGAAAACAGGAGTGACATTTGCTTTCTGCTAGTCTGCAGGAACCTCTCCTGATAACCATGACCTTACAAAGACCATCAAGAGTGGCCTTACAGTGCTATCAGCCACCTTCCTCAGAGCCCCATGATCAGCTGTCATGGTTTTGTGTATGTCCACTTTGTTTAAATGTTCCCTAACCTGAATCCAGGTGCTTCTTCCACCAAAGCAAATCTGCCTTGCTTCAGACTCCCACTGGTTTCAGGGACCCGGGACTGATGAAGGTTGGTCTTACCAGTGGTGGCTGAGGCACAGAAAGCATTGAGTGCCTTGGTCTTTTCTGTGTCCCTGGGGAGGGACTTTCATGTATGTTTGACTGAACGATGGCAGCTGCTTTCTGGTGAACTGTGCTGCTAAAGATGACCTCCCCTAGTGCCACCAAAATTTTCCTGGAAGACTTACCAGAGGAAATGCTCCATGTGCAGAGGGGCTGAAAGGCTCATTCCTTTCTGCACCCCCAATCCCACATTCTGCATTTGCTCCAGATCTTGGGATTTGGAGCTGTCATTATCTCAGGGAGGGTTTGCTATAACCCATCAACTCTCTAGCAGAGCTCTCTCGGGTGATGCTGATAATACCTTGCTGGTGAAAGATGGCTTTTGCTCATACCCTTTTCTGTAGAAAACAGAGCACAAGTTTCTTGTATGAATTCTGCTGATCTTTTGCTTTTATTTCTCTGTTTTCTTCCATCAGTTTCTCCAATTAAGTGTAACAATTTGAGCTGCTCTTGCTCCTTGCAGCAGGAGCAGAAACATTTGCAATCCTGCAGAAAGAGATGGGGTTTTTTGTAAATTTTCTCAGAAATTGCTAGGCAAAAATGATTTGTGTGTTCTAAAAGTGAGGGTAGATCAGAGACCTTGGAATTATAATGCTGCAGAGACCTTATTGTCTATCTTTTTCAAAACATTGATTTCTTGAGGAAGGGAGATAATCAACAAAAGAAACAAAAGACCCCCCACAACTTACATGCTGGGGTGGGCCCATTAGAGGAATGCAGGCTCATTAGTCCTGCTAAATATGATACTGCATGTAAAGTCAAAAAAGCAAAGTGAGGTCTGGAAAACTTGGCAGGAAATCAGCCAAGACCCATTATATTATCTTTCACATGGCTTGTTAGTGGTGACACTAATTGAAGGCTGGGCTCTCTTTTTTGCTGACTGTCTAACACAGGGCCATTTTAATTTCACCTGATTATGTTGCCCTATTGTAAGAAGTCTGACAAAAACAAGATTTGTGGAAACTCCTACCAATGAGTCCTCGGCTGCCCAAAAGCTCTCTTGGCAGCAAGAAAGTTTTTGTTAATAAGTGGACTGACCCATTTTTCATTTCTAAACATTCCCGATAAATTGGATACTGTCTGCTGCACTTCATCTAAAGCTGACCAGGTTTCTGTAGCTTATCGATGTGTATTTACTAGGTGTGTGAAACTCGTGGAAATACTAAAAATGTTACAATTCCTACCCTCACCCATAAGGAAATTATGTGAGCAAGACTCTGCCCACCTGAGAGCTGCCAAAGAATGGGAGTAGATGAAAAAAGTGCTGTTGTAGGAAAAGTCCGTACGATAATGGAAGTATTTTGGGAGAATATTTTGTAGCATACTTGGATAAAAACTGTGATTCTTTTGCTGCTTTTATCATCATTATTTGTAATTTCCTCTTATAATTCCCTTGCTCTTTCTTTGCACTTCCCTGAGCAGACCAGCTCAGCTGTATAATAAGAAGCTGAGTTTTACCTCCCTTGTAAATCTAAAATGACTCTGTGGAAGTAAAAAAGATCTTATGTTGATCAGGGGAGAAATGGTCCCACTAAAGAGCTTGCTAAAGAGAAAAATTCCCTCTCCAATTGTGGAGCAAATTAACTATTAGAAGCAGCCAGTTGGATGCACTTCTCTAGGGCTGGTGACCAGAGAGACTTAAAAGTCCATTAAGCTAATGCCTAAATTCATTCTTTGCACATAGAGTGCACAGAGGAACTGTCCTCACAAGCTGGGCAAGGTCCTGGATTTCCATCAGGGAAGGGATTTACATCAGCAAGAAAACATTTGGTGATTATGACTACCAACTGTGTTAATCATCATCTTGAATTAAAAGTCACTGACAAGTTGCTTTGGGATTGGTGTGGCTATGCAAGTGAAAAAGGCCAGAATGAGCATTTCTGAGCAAACTAGATGTGCTGGTAAGGGATCATCCTTTTCCTCTGTTGACTGCTGATGCATTGCACAGAAATAGGGCTCTGTCAGAACAGGGTAGGACTTTTATGAGGCAAAATCTGCCTTTTTGCTTCATGAGTCATGGGGTATGATGGTGGGGAAGCTGGTTTTGTGTGAGGAGAGGTGTCAGTGTATGGTGCCACAGGGACCTCACTGCTGTATGGCTGCCTCAAACAGGGCAAAGCTGGGTCCTGCCTTCTGCTGCCTGAACAGCTTCTCTGTGGCCAAGGGAAGCTGGGTTTGGAGAACCACCCTTCCTGGGGGCCACCACCAAATGCCCTGTCTAGAGGCCTCTGTGAAGCAGAAGCAGCCTACTAGTCCCTTGAGCCATCTAGTGGTGCCTTCCTTGACTATTGAATATAACATCTCACTGAAAAATATAAACAGCATCTGATTAATCTGAAAAGAGTGATTAGTGCCAGGAGCAGGCCAACTACAATGATAATGAGACCATCAGGGTTTTGGTAGGCTACCAAAGCAACAAAAATTCTGGCCTGGAAATGGTAGACAAGATAAAGAGGTGGATGCCAACGTAGGAGGCTAAAGGCTAAGGAGGTTGATTTGGTGTGGTCTACCTTGTGCTTTGTCTTGGAGTTTGCAGCTCTTTATGGATGCTCATAGAACAAGGCTGGGATTTTAAAAGAAAAGCTGAACTTTCTAACCTGAGTCCTCAAATCCTTTTCTGATGGGTTTTGTAACTGAAAAGTGGAAATAGATTCTTCAGTAATTCAAAAAAGATTTAATGATCAAAGCTGCAATTAAAATTGTGGTGAGTCATTTTACAGTTGTCCACATGCTAAAAAGTACAGGCTGTGTGAGACATCACGTTGTCATGACTGGTTTTGCTCAACAGGGATATAGGAGCTGCTATTACTTCCAGCTACGGAAGCAATCTAAGTTCTGCAGACCTGTGTTTATAGAGCAGAAGAAAAGGCAACAGTCCTGGCTTCTCCATTTGTGTATTTTATTTAGTAGTTCTATTTGCAGCATCAGAATTCATTATGGTGCTTTATAACTTTTTGCCATCTTCCAGGGTGTCTGCTCTCAGTGGGAATCTTGATTTTTTAATTTTTTTTTTTTCAGTTTACACTAACAAATTACCCACCAAAACAAATACATAAGAACTGATCTTTAGAGTATTAATATACTTTTTTTTTTTTTGCTTTCTGCAGCATGCACTAACAATGAAATATTTAACTGAACATTTCATAGTGTATGCATTTTCTCAAATTAAAATTGCAAAAGACAAGGAAATGAAGACAAAAATATCAAACCATGCTGTTTCTCAGAAACCCTCACAAGTAATCTAATATTTCCTTTTAAATCCTGTTGTTTTATTCTGCTTAATACAAAAATTAGTGCTAAATACAATGTTGTTTGAGTATAGGAGAAACTCCTTGTTCCTAAAAATGTTTAGCCTGTCACAAAGAAAAGCAGCTAAAAGGAAGCAGGAGAATTTGTAACTCTCTGCTGGAAAAATGTCACAGAATCACAGAATGGTGGGGGTTGGAAGGGACCTCAGGAGATCATCCAGTC
>NW_010291077.1:0-14643 GCF_000700745.2 Antrostomus carolinensis | reverse complement strand
TACACCAGGTTGCACAGGAAAGTGTCAAGGCGGGTTTTGAACATCTCCAGAGATGGAGACTCCACAACCTGTCTGTGCAACTTCTTCCAGTGCTCTGACACCCTCACAGTAAAAAATTTTTTTCCTTAAATATAATAAAAATAACTATAAATAAAATTCCTTAATATAATAAAAGATTTGGATATTCTGCTACAAGTCTTGCTTTCCCAGTTCCTCAATTCCCTTCCTAGTGGCAGTCAAGGTATCTTCATGTTTTATTTTCAAATTCTCATAACAGCTGCAATATTCAGACTCTAACACACTGGAATGTGATTGCCTACTTTACAAAAATCATTGCTGTAGTTCTGCTCTGAGGGATTTATTTGTAAAACAAGCGTTTTTATCTTGCAATTTTTGACATCAGATGCCTCAAGTCAATGACAGATAGCTGTAAATCAATGCTAGCTTTTACAAGAATCCCAAAAGGAACATCCAATGTAAAATATAATGCAATTGAATCAATTGGTACTTTTTTTCCCCAGCTTTATCTGAAAAAAGACCTGCTCTGGATGCTGAGAGACAAATCAGGTTATCTGATCTAGCGAGTCTTGCAAACAAGCAAATTCAAACATCTAATCATGAATAGAATCTGTTGTGGTCACTTAATTCATTAAGTTCACATAATGAACCTATAGAAAATGCTCTTAAACTCTAAAGTTGTTTAGTAAATGAGAAGTAGTATTGCTGCCTCTCCATTTGCAGTGTATTAGAATGACCTTTCTCTAGTGCAGTCCAAGAGTTGCCACTGTTTAATGGGGAAATAGAAAAAGCCCTTTTAAGAAAACATGGATCTTGCACTAAAGGATTTTATGGGCTTTCTTTAGAGGTGGTCCAGGCTGGGACAAACACTTTATGTCCTTTAAATCAGGAGAAGGATGCTGCCCATGTGCAAAACCTAGATGTTTTAGCATAGCTCAGCCTTGCCTTGCAATGGAGGAATGCTTAGCAGAAGCTGTGAGAATGTGTCCAGAACTTGGATACAGCTTTCCAGCTGGTTTTTGCAAAATCTAGAGAAGTCCTGATGGATTGTGAAATCACAGAATCACAGAATGGTGGGGGTTGGAAAGGGCCTCAGGAGATCATCCAGTCCAACCCCCCTGCCAGAGCAGGTGCCATACACCAGGTTGCACAGGAAAGTGTCCAGGTGGGTTTGGAACATCTCCAGAGATGGAGACTCCACACCCTCTCTGGGCAGCCTGTCCCAGGGCTCTGGCACCCTCACAGGAAAGAAGTTTTTCCTTAAGTTTGTCTGGAACTTCTGGTGTTCCAGTTTGTGCCCATTGCCCCTTGTCCTGTCACTGGGCACCACCAAAAAGAGCCCAGCCCCACCCATTTGGCCCCCGCATTTCAGATATTTATAGACATTGATCAGATCCCCTCTCAGGCTGCTCTTCTCCAGGCTGAACAGTCCCAGCTCTCTCAGCCTCTCCTTATACAGGAGATTCTCGAGGCCCCTCATCATCTTTGTGGCCCTAAATGCTTTGCACCTCCTTGGCTAGTGTAAGAGTTGCAATTGCCATGCTGGGTCAGACAACATCTTGGTCTTGACAGTGAGAGCTGGAGCAAAAACCCTTGTGAGGGAAGCTCTTGGCTGTACAGTTATGGAATTCCCACAGGAGAGTTTTCTCCGTACCTCTCTGTCACTGGTTGGTTGGTGCTCTGGGCCAGCAATGCTTTTATTTCTTACAGATCATTGATCCTCACCAATGCAATGATGAAATTCTTATTACCAATGCTGATAGGGAATCTTCTGAAGTGGGATGGTATGGAATCTCCATATCTCATAGCAATGAGTCCCCCAAGTTCATTATATGCTTCATAAAAAAAATTGTTTCATTAATTTTAAACTTTTCTCTTTTTGCCCTTGCAAGTTTGACTGTCTACCCCCTGCTCTTCTACTACTAAAGGGAAGGCTGTAACAATTGACTGACGTTAAAGGAGTTGATGAGAATATCTGAGAATCCTCTTTGTGTGCCTTTGTTTTTGATGAATCTCTGCCCAGTTCTGTGTTGTTGGTTTCTTCTCTAAATCCAGCCACCTCAGACATTCCAAAATCTCATCAATACATTTCCTGTGATAGCTGTCTCACAACCACTCAACCATGCAAGTGGGGATGGCCTTGCTACCAGATATAATCATGAGTGGATAACTTTAATGTTGATGAGAACGAAAAGCTTGACAATGAGGATGAGAACCTTTCAAGGTTCAGGCACTGAAAGCAGTGACAAAATTTGGCTCCATTGTATTTCCTTTTTAATGTGTGTTCAAAAGAGGAAAAATACTTGCATTTTAATATCAATCCAGCAATCTAAATTGAGAAGGAAGTAATTATACATGAAAGAAATATAGTCTTTTGTAATAAGGTTTTTAAAGTATCAGTTTCATTCTATCATAATATTCTTATGATTAGATTTACCTCCTAATATTTTAATAACTTTCGAATGAAGTAAGGAAGTCCTTTGTAGCTTATCTCACAAGCCTGTCTAGGACATTGCGCTTAATGAGGTTTATAATTCAATATAACCACATCTGCATCTTTAATAATGCCTAACATTTAATCTTCATTGCACCACTTGAATCAAAAGATCTAAAATTAAACCTACTGCCGCTTAATCTAATAATAAACATGTGTGACATTTTGTGCAAAATGTGTGCCTGATCAGCACGGTGCACCCTTACAGTTAGATCAGATGTAGAAAAGCATTGTTTAATCAGCCAAAGGTAGATGGTGACATTTAACTCCTACTGATACATCTGCTTTGGGGAAACTCTAAGATCCTTTCCCTGGAAGACAGGTCCAGTTGTCAGAGCATTAGCAAACTTAGGTCCATATCCCACTCGTTAGAGCGGCATTAACACAGGCTCTCACTAGTAACAAGTGGTTTTCAGACCCATTAACTTCAGACAGGTAATTTTGGTACCTTCAACAGGAGCCTTGACTTTGTATTTGGTCAGTGCTAAGGTGGTCCTAATTTCCCTGGTAATCAACTGGTACACTGGAGCTCCTGAATCATCTGAACATTGTTTGGCTTGTAAGTACCGCAGTGGAAGTGTCCTTCCCACCTCATGTCCCTGTGGCCTTTGTAGGCTCTTACAAGTGTGCTACGAGCATGTTATCATATTCTCAAGTGGGAAGGTAAATCAGTCTGGATCATAAGGGTAGTCTTTCAGTCTTGGGTAGCCACAGCCATGATGTTTGGTGGGCTCTGGGAGGCCACAGTAGTAGAGTTGAGCACCTCCATTGGAGAATGAGGGGACTGCACATGAGACGTAGACTTTATCTGTGTGCTTAAGGGGGAACTTTGCATGAGAAAGTCCTCCTGAAGTACTGGGACTTTACACAAACAACCACAGCAAAGAGGCCAATTCCTGCAGAGCTCTTGGTGGACGCAGGGCTTTGCATGGGACCTATGGGCTGGTGGTGTTTGTTTTCCAAGATGTAAATATTGCTTTGTAATCAGGTGTTATGCTTTGTGGGCTACAACAGTTCTGTCACTGTGGCACCAACATTTATCTCTGATGAAAGTGAGACAAACAAGCAGGACAGAAGACATAACACATTGAGATAAGGGGAGGGACTTTTTATAAAGGCAGTTAATGATAGAAGCAAGGGCTAATGGCTCTAAACTGAAAGAGGGGAGGTTTAGATATTAGATATTAGGAAGAAATTCTTCACTATGAGGGTGGTCAGACACTGGAACAGGTTGATCAGGGAAGTTGTGGATGCTCACTCCGTGGAAGTGTTCAAGGCCAGGCTGGATGAGGTTTTGAGCAACCTGGTCTAGTGGAAGGTGTCCCTGCTGATGGCAGGGTGGTTGGAACTGGATGAGCTTTAAGGTCCCTTCCAACCCTAACTGTTCTGTAACATTTTGGAGAACAGGAAATGTTAGAATAATCAGTAACATGTTCAGGTGGAATGAAGGATTTATGAAAGCTGAGCTAAATTATTTAATGAGAAGCTAAAACTTCTCATTTATCTTCAGGCCAGCTACACTCAAAATTACTGTTTTGATTCCTTTCAGGTGCAAAAATTATCAACAAGTCAGTGAAAGATTGGAACCTGTATTAGACCTTGATCCAAGATGTATGCTGTTCTCCCTGTATTTAGTGGGCCGTGGCTGTGGTCCTAACTGGATTGTAGAGCAGTCAAAGTCTGCTTTCTTTTAAGTGTATTTTGAAGCTAGCATGGTAAATGACAGTGTAGCTCCTCCATGTGAGATGCCTTTGTGATATTCACAGGAAGTCCCCATCACAAATCAAAAGATGATTCTTCACCAGGATTTGATCAGAAGAATTTGACATAAGCTGGGTCAGGATAGGGAGCTTTGATCGGAGGAGATGAAAGACTGGCGAAGACTGTGCTCGGCCATAGGGTCCTCCGCTGAAGCTGCAACTTCACATTTCAACTCCATCTGACTTTAATTAAATAAGGGAAGAGCAAAGGCTACAAATCTCCCTGATCTATATCAGCACGGCAGACTAAAGGTAAAAATTCTCAGTGTCTTTCTGTTCCTTTGAAGTCCATAGTGAACTTTGTGCTGTGCATGAGGACACAACGAGTGCCATTTGGGTAGCTGCAGGTTTACAATAATTTTGACGTCATGTTTGTGCAAGGAGAAGGAGAAAAGCTGCATCTTGAAATAATGCCTTTGCAGCTGTGGGTCCCCGCTCCTCCCCCAGATTGATTTTATCTTTAGGATTTTCTTTGTCTTATGATGATGCTAGAGGCACAATTACGTCTAATAAATCAGGGAAACCATTGTCTTAGTTTTCCTTCAGCTATAAATCACAAACTATTCCATTTTTGTACAATCACTTCCCTTCCTGCCTTCCTTGCATACTAGTGAGGTGAGCTGGAGGCTCACTTGATAAAAACATCCTGAACTAAACCAGCTGGAAATAGACAGTATAATAACGCCAGCCCGCTGTCAGCCCTCATCTATTTTTGTTTGATTGGTATCTGATTGTGATTGAAAGGCTTACTCCCCGAGTTACCTACCTTGAGGCCAACCTTGAAAACGTGTCACATTTGGCTACTTGATAGCATCTTAAGCAGAATGTTAGATCCAGAGTGTGCACGGTGCAAAAAATAGAAAGCTGGCATCTTGCTACACTGCACAGCAAAGGAAAAGCAACACGGAAAGGATCTGACAGACATGCAAAGAAATGGAAATGCCGCAAGGCAGAGAGAGAAGCCAGTACACACGCATTAGCAGCTCTGGGCAGGAGAAACAGTGACTTCCCCAGGGTCCAGGCTGGCTTCATGTCTAACCCTTGTAACAAAATAGTGTCCCTTCTCCACAGTGAGGATCTACGTGAGGACAGCTTTGCCTGTGTATGACCCAGGAGAGCTGAAATCAGAGCAGTTCCCAGAGTTAACAGGGTTTTGTTCACAGGGATTGGGATTAAGGTTATGGAAGGGATGGAGAGTATGTTGGTTTGTGATCCATCTTTGATAGGGTTGTGTAGGATGCTTATAAGACACGTGAGTAGGGGAAATAAAATACGTTTTGATTATATTGAATAAAGAGTGGCAGTAACAGGTCTGCAGTGGAGGATAGCATTGGTTATTTCGATTTCAGTTTCTCTTGTTTGACTGACAGCCATAAATAATAGTTGTGAGGCCAAAAGATACAGATCGTCAAATCATACCCCCTTGAAAAGAAGGGAGGGGTGCTTTCAGATGTGTAACTG
Organism: Antrostomus carolinensis; assembly: GCF_000700745.2. NCBI lineage: Eukaryota > Metazoa > Chordata > Aves > Caprimulgiformes > Caprimulgidae > Antrostomus > Antrostomus carolinensis. The sequence continues at coordinate 8,910 of NW_010291077.1, read as the reverse complement.
AAGCTGATACCAACAAACCATGACAATGAGCTTCAGAAGAGAGAATTAAGGAAGTCAATACACCTGCTGAGCAGAGCGATGCTCCAGGAAAGAGACCAGCGATAGCAATGGAAGAGCTGGGAGTAAGTAGCCCTCTCTTTCATCTACACTGGAAATGCCAATAGAAACTAGATTGTATTGCTGTAGGATTAAGAGACGTTGTTGGTATTACATAAAACATGGCTTGACTTTGGGTTAATGTGCTGTATTTGATGCTGGTTTGCATTTGAGGTGCTCTCAAAATCATAGAAGCATAGAATGGTTTGGGTTGGAAGGGACCTTAAAGATCATCCAGTTCCAACCCCCCTGCCATCAGCAGGGACACCTTCCACTAGACCAAGTTGCTCAAAGCCTCATCCAACCTGGCCTTTAACACTTCCAGGGAGGAGTAGTCACAGCTTCTCTGGCCAACCTGGGCCAGTGTCTGACCACCCTCACACCAAAGAATTTCTTCCTAATATCCAATCTAAACCTCCCCTCTTCCAGTTTAAAGCCATCACCCCTTGTTCTGTCACTCCCTGCCCTTGTCAAAAGTCACTCCCGAGCCTTTCTGGAGCCCCTTCAGGTACTGGGAGGCCGCTATAAGATCTCTCGGGAGCCTTCTCTTCTCCAGGCTGAACAGCCCCAACTCTCTCAGCCTGTCCTCACAGCATAATTGCTCCAGTCCTCGGATCATCCTTGTGGCCTCCTCTGGACTCATTCTAACAGGTCCATGTCTTTCTTGTGTTGGGGGCTCCAGAACTGGACACAGTTCTCCAGGTGGGGCCTTATGAGAACAGAGTAGAATAGGAGAATCCCCTCCCTTGACCTGCTGTCCACGCTTCTCTTGATGCAGCCCAGATAAAAACCAAATAGTATGCTACTATTTAAGGTATCACAACAAGATCTACCAAAAAGGCCTAAGCACAGTCCTCACTAGCAATAAAGGACTTTGTAAAACGGAATTTGCAACTGATATTTAAACAGTTTGCTTTTCCAAAACATTTTAACATCATTCCTTTATCAGCTTCTCTAGTGGATGTCTCATAAAATGCTGAGGTGGGTCTCCTCTGGTATGTAACCCATAACATACCAGTGGTGCTTTCTAATGAACTTCTGAAAGGGAAGGATTTGCCCTTAAATGGAAAAATCTATAGAAAACCATTGTGATCATTGATGAATACTTTCTACATGGGTAGCCTTTCTCTCTTGATGTCTGCTTGAAATTTTCTTTTTGTGCTTAGGAAGCAAAGCTCCTTTCAGGTTCCTGACTGCGCTAGTGGTTGTGTTTTCACCTGCACGGTTCATCCCCAAAGCTCCCCTTTGGATGGGGGATGAGAGACTGCACACAGCTGGGCAGGGCTTTGCCTGACCGTGCACATGGGGGTCAGTTCTGCCCCAAGAGATCAATATTTACCATTGGATACACTGATCTTGTCATGCTGCTGCTGGGGGAGCAGGTGGAGCTGGAGGAAGGAGATCTTTATTAAGCATGTGGAGATGAGTAGGTTTTAGAGGGCAAGTGGGACTTGCTCTTCATCCTGTTTGTCCCCAGAGTTCAATACGACACTGAAGCAGCTAATGCCTCAAACATGACCTTCACTCTTTGGTGCTACAGGGAAGTGATGGGAAAGCTGAGTCTGGGAGGAAGCTCCGGTGTATTTTTACTATTTCTGCAAAAGGTTAATGTTGGTACAAAGCTCTGACAGCAAAGCAGGCTTGTCAGAAGCACTTAGTGTTCGCGCTACTGGAGTGGCAGAACAAGGCCACTTCAGATTGCTCCCCAAACCCCACCTCTTTTCCAGGTGAGTATGAAAATGAAGCGTATTACTTTCTTGAACTATGTATTTGTGTTCTGGCTTAAGTAGTATCTATAACCTGGAGCAAGCGGCTATCTGCTAGCGTATGCCCATAACAAATGTCCCACCCCACAAAGCACTGGCTGTTTATTCCCACCGATGCCTTTTGTCGTTTTTAGCTAATAGGTGCAGAAAAAGGAACAACAAACTAAAGGTTCCCAATGGCTGTCAGTAAATTTATTTTGCAGTTAACGGCCTTTGTAATGCACAGACTAACTTTATCTCCTTTCACTGTGGGTGTGCTGGGATAATTGCTCGAGTACTTTGTTAAAAAGAAAAGCTCTCCACATTTCCATTAACTCCCTGCATGGTGTCTGTTTCACTTGACTGCACTGGGTACCATTTACAGTTCAATTTCACAGTCATGATGGACTGAAACATATAAACCTGCTTTCTCTCCACTCCACTAATCACATGCATTAATAAACAGGGAGATTCATAAAGTCTGTTACTCTTATTTTTCCTTTGTAAATCTATTTTTATGAATTAAATCATGAGTTTTTTTCCCCTGTGAAATCCAAACTGCCAGAGGAATAAATACAGTGCTATCTTATTCAGTAGGGTGTAATGAGCTACTATTTTAGGGAAGCAAGCCAAGCATACAGAAGTTGTTGCTTCTAAAAAGAAAAAAAAAATCCAACAACAAAGAATAGCATTGTATGATGTCAATCTACAGTATGAATGTGTTTATATAATCACATCGGAATTTACTTTGAACTTTAGCCTGGAAAATTTACTTACTGGGGGGAAGGGGAAAAGATTTGAGTATCTAAGCACCAAAATAGCTAAGACAAAGTAGTAAAACCGTGTGGTTGGTTGTACAGCAGAACCACGTGAAAATGCAAAGAATCCCTTTTGTAACGGGTAGAGACAAGTAAGCCACTTGATCGTTATGGTATGAGATAAGTATACAAGCCACAGGAAATGCTGTGTTATTCACATTCCTCTCTCATTGTTTTTTTTCCAAGGGTGGCTAATTTTTGCCTTTTTAAGGAACTTTTTCGTACATGACTTGTTCTTGCTCTGGTTGAATGATATCAGTTCTCTACAGAAAAAGAAAGAACAGTCATAAGTACCATTATATGAGATAAAACATAGGTAAGAGGTCAGAAAACCAAGGGCTATCTTTTTTTCCTGTGTCTTCTTTAATGAAGCAAGAAAAAACCCCCAACATATTTGACCCACCACAGCATTCAGAAGCCCTCATTCATAGTGATTGAGGGCTCAGTTGAGTAGTCCCAAGTTCAATACTGCTCCCCACAAAACCCTGACTCTCTGTAGGGATTGCCCTATCTGGTTATTGTAAAACTGAAAGCGGTAGCCTTTCACTGTTAAAGGCATATGGGAGAAGCATCCTGACCCCTTAGCCACATTTTAGAAAGTGCTCAATACACAGCAACTTCTGTTGGGTTAATTTGGCCAGAATAACAAAAAATCTCGACACTCTGGTTGCTGAGCAATTTAGAAAATCATATTGCTTTTGCTGATGACATGGAAACAGAACCTGCTTCAAAACCTCACCCAGAAATGTTTGTTAAAATGGAATGCATAGTTTTACATCGTGCCTTTATTTTTTGTCTGTCTTATGGCACACTAAGTGATGGTGGTATGGCCACATCTTTGATCACACATGGCTCATTCTTCAGTTGTGCTCAAGGAATATCTTACTGTGAACAACACTGATTCAGTTTGCAAAAGGTATTGGTAATGAGCTGCTGCATTTTTCATCTCTTTTTGTAAAGCAAACCAGACTTAAATTCTTAGCATTTAATCACTAGTGTCAGAAGAGCTTTGCAGTCGGTCTCTGCCCTTTAAATGGTGCCTTCTCAGTCTACTTTTTTTGAGAATAGACAACGTTTGGGATTGCATCTTCTGCTTAGACAGACATCAAAAAGTGTATTTTCCTCTTAGTAAATGCCACCTGTCCTAAAAGGCAGTTGGGTGACTTCTGTGATAAACCACCTGCGGTGTATAATGGCAACGTGATTCATCCTCAGACCTAGCTACTGCAATAATAAAGCTTTTTCCAGTCAGTAGCTAAGGTAATTTAATTATAGTATTTGAGCTGGAAGACATAAGCATGTCGAAACTTCCTCTAAGTGACTCACATAGTGTTTGGAAATTCACCATAACAGTAAGCTTTTGCTTTAAAGCTTACCCTTCCATCCTCTTCTGCCTCATTTTATTTGGTTTCAGCAAAAGCTGTTAGGATGTGAAGGTCCAGGGCAGCCCTTCACATCTTTTTGAGATGGGGATCTAAGAGAAAGACAAAGCAGGATGACATTAGGTCACCCACACCCCAGCATGCTGTGCAGCCTGCAAGTACGTGATGGGGTGGAAGGGATGAAACCATGGCCTTGTCTGCCGACTGCTTCTCTGGGAAGCAGACCTCGTAACCCTTTAGAATGCTCTCTGTGAAGACTGCAAAGACATGCAGAGAAGCAAAAGCTGGTCTTGGAAAAACTGTATTCATACTTCTAGCCGTTGCAGGGGTCAATACTGAATAACTCAGTCTTCTGCTGTCAGGGGAATTCACTGAAATTCTCTTGACCCACTACATAAGATGATCAAATATAAGATGGGAAATGATGAAAAGAATGCGTAAATGCAGTGTCTGGTTTTATGGGCAATAGTCTGCCTCCATGAATCACTAATATGGTCAGTTCTCTCAGAACAGTGAATTTTCTGTGCTCTCCTTTGGGTCTGGGGTTTTGCAGAGACCTGCAGGAGCGTGCTGAGCACTTCTGGCCTCAGGGGGCTTTGGCTCAAGTCCATGTTTCTGTGACACTGCATTTTGTTTGATACAGTGGAAAGCTCAAGCTAGATGTTGCTTAGAGTTTGCTTACTTCTGTGCTCCACAAACTTGGATGTGAAGCATGTCCAAGTTAACAGTCAAGAAGTCAACAGTAACAAGGGGAATGAAATAAGACATTCCACCACTCTGTATCATTAGACCTTGTTATTCCATGTGATTCATTACCTTTTACCCAAAGTAATTTCTGCAGCCAATGACTTTTCTTCACTTGATTCCCTCATATTCCAGCCTGCTGAGTTGCTTCAATTACGAATTTTGTAAAAAATAGCTTTAACCTCATAGATCTTGTAATATTTTTGATTCATTTCCAGTAGTAATAACAGGTATGATCCTTCTCTTTCCAGCATCTTTGCAATTCCCATTCTTCTCTTGGAGTCCTCAGAGCCTGTAGAAGTTTGGGATACCTCAACATATGGCCATATTTTTTGTTGTCCTCTTATAATTCCAAGATTGAGTTTTATGGTCTTCTCATCCACTTTTTCATTTATTCTCTATAAAGTCCCTGTGATCCATGGTATGAGGACAGTTTTACTTATGGATCAACAGCCTTTTCATATGGCTCAGTTTTTCCTATTTCTTCTTTCTAAGCTAAAGCTGTTGTTAGGCTAAAGCCTCAGAGCTTCAGCTACTGGTAGAAATAAATCTGGACATAGCATGCATCCTTGTTTGATTTCTGTAGTCATCCTTAACCATTCCATCATCATCTTGTCCACTGTTGCCATGCATGATGACTTGCTGTAAATGTTTTCTGTCAGCCTGATCAATCTCTTGGGATGTCACACTTTTGCAGAATTCACCATTTTTTTCTTCCTGTGCGATACTGTCAGAGCCTGCCCAAATTTTATGAAATTATTATAGCAGGTTCACTTGGGTCCTGCAGACTTTTCTGAGATCTGTCTTAATATGCTATGCTGGTATGTTTTTCCTGAGTACTGCCCTAAATCCAGCCTGTTTATCTGCAGGTATTTCTTTCATCTTTCCCTCAGTGCCTTCCTTTCTTTTAATTGTTTACTCTGCTTTTATTTACATTTCTTGAGGAATAGGTTTGTATAGAACCTTAGCTGTGGATTCCCTACCTGCCTGTGGCATGTTTCCAATGCCATTTTTTCTACATTTTTTCTTTTTTCAACTTTTTTCCAGGACCTTAAGACTTTGACTTTTTTGTCTAACCCCATCTCCAAAAAGCCCTCCAAAATAACAACCAATAAAACCCCAAAACCAAGCCAAGCAAAACAACTTTGCACCCGCTCTCTCTTATTTGTGCCAGGAAGCTTCTCTGGGGCTTTAAGGGCTCTGCTCTGGGTTCTTCAAAACTCTCTTTCCACCCCACATTTTTGCTTGCTCACCTTGAGCTGTTCTTTATGAACAGCCTTTTCACCTCAACCTCCATACCCCTTATCATCTGCATAAATTGATGTTGCTGGGAAGTGCCCCAGATATTAGCCTGACCTAGTGACGGATCAAACACCACATCAGAACAAATAAAAATAATTATTATTAAAAAAAGTTAAGTTGATACAAGAAAGGATTAGTAATGGACTCAAAGTAAAGTTTTACTGTACCCTTCTGCTAAGAGTGCCTCTGAAAGTATCCTAGGAAAATGGCTACTGGATCTCCAATGATTCACCCCCCCCCCCCCCCACTTTTTTTTTTTAATCAGACTGCCTGAGTTTTGCTGGCTTCTACCTTTCTGGTGATAAAGATGACTTTTGACAGGAGACAATAGGGTCTGTGGGTAACAGCCTGTGTTTCTGGTCTAGATTCCTTGCCAAAACAGCTATGCTTAGCACTTGCACTGTTCTTTTCATCTTCAAAGCCTTTCACAGATCCGATGTAAACAGACAGAGTTCCACTGATTTTTGGTGGCAAAGAGCTTAGTAGCCTTTAGAAAAGGATTATGCATGTGCATGGAAAGTAGGGATATCATCTGCTGCTCTGCTAGCTAAAATTATAATGAGATATCAAGCTTCAAGCTAGAAAGCAATTATTAGGTGAGTGGGGTTAAGTAACTTTCCTTGTGGCCAACATGCATATTCCTGGCTGCAGTTTCATTGGATGAATCGAGGATTGATTATTGAATCGATCCTTAAATGTGTTTACAAGAAGTGCAATTGCTGAGACAAGCAGTATTTTTGGATGTAATGGATTTTGATGTTTTACCAAGCCATGTGTCCATCTCTCCTGATACATATGCCCAACATGCACAGAGATATTCTCTTGGTAGTTTGTTTTTTATTTTTTTTAACTTATCGATATCTGAGATTTTCTTTGTTTCAGTATTTAATGAAAAAGAGACTTTATTTCACTAGTACATCCTATGATACATGTTGCTATATTTAAGCTTGGAGTGCACTTAAGAGGTCAAAAGCCACTCCACCCCCCTGCTCCGTGGCAGAAACAGGTGTATTTAGTCTGGGAAGATGTTTATCTGGTCTTTTAATCAATTATTTTTTTGCTTTTTCCTATTCAGAGACTCATACCCTGTTTGCCTTAAGGTCAGGCAATGCCTGACTCTGCTTCTATAGGAAAATTAACCCAGTTGTTTCAAACTTTCCCTATAAATAATGTTTTTCTTCACTTCTTTTGATTCTTGTTGGTCTCCTCTGAGCCATCTCCAAATTCTTCACAATTTTTTTAGTGTGATACACAAAGCTGGTTGCAGTATTCCAGCTGACATCTCTCAACTGTGTGTAGGTCAGAATATTCATCTCCCATGTCTTGCATTTAATGCAACTACTAGTGTGTCCCAGAGCAGGATCAACCTTGTTTGCACAGCATGATGGTAGCAATTCAGATTCAGTTGGTCCGTAATAACCTCCATTTCTGCAGTGACTCTGCCTAATCAGTTATCCCTGACTCATGTTTTTATGTTTTATTTTTCTTTGTGTCTTTACTGAATTTCATCTTGTTGATGTCAGACCATTACCAATGAACTGATGTCCATTTTTTAATACAGGACCTGAATTTATTAGCAGCAGGCACTTTCCCTACTGTGGTAATATGAGTTCCTCTTCTAAATCTGTTTGGGAAGAGATGGATGAGGAGGGGTGAAACTGTTTTAGAAGTTGCAACTGCTCTTCCAACTCAACACACTTCATCAGGTAGTCTAAATCCAAAAGCTTTGGTTTGGTTGGAAAGGTTTTTATGATGTTGCAATCAAGATAAAAAATAATTAATTCCCATAGCATCAGCTCTGACCCAAACAGCTCCACTGCTCTCTACATCCTTCCTTCGCTTGGCTTTGTGTCAATCTGGACATCAGATTCTTGAGCCCAACCCTCTTGTGGTGTCCAGACTCCTCCCAGAGCCCTGAAATGTAAATGTAGATGTGCAAGTGTTTCATTTTTGGATGTGGAAAATTAAGCATGGGGTGAGCTGAATTATGTTCACTGCTCTAGGAAAACCATGCAGCAAAGTCAGGATTTGAAAACAGTACTTCAGAGTTATGAGCTGGTGGTGCTTCAGCACAAGCCTGTTCCTCTCATCTGGAGAGAAATAACCGCTGGAATATGAAGGATGGTGAATTAAACTGAACACTCATCTCCTCCAGTGATTCATCAGCCTTTTAGTTTCAGTTGGTGGACAATTTTGCTGCTCTTTGAAGAAGCAGTTTAGAGAAATTCCTTTTAATTTGTCACCAGTGCATTCTGCCAGGGCCTTAACCCAAGTTTTTTCTTCAGAGGCCAATTCAGCAAAGCTGTCCCAGCTCCACTGTCACCAGTGCGAGTCAGGCTTCTAGGGGAGCACTGTCATTGCTTCTGCTGTACCTTACCTAGAGCTCACTGGAGCAGACCTGGATGAGAGAGTAGTAAAAATGTCTTCAGCTGTCTCTATAGGTAACCATTCCTGCGGCTTTGAAAAGGAGGCAAGCAGCCTGCATCAAAGGGAGATGTCCTGAAAAACGGCACTCCAGACAGAAGCCTGGTAGTGTCTTGCTTGTGAGCTGTATTGTTTGCAGTCAGGTATTTCACTGCTACCTTAAAAAGCCAGATTGCAGAAGGATTCAGAACTAATCCTGACCCCTCCTCTCTGGTGCAGGTTCACCTGCTTCCTGAAGGAAACATCTGAGGACTTTTTTCCTTTTGTATCCATTAGGAATCTTTTTCAATCCATCATTCTTTGCTCTTAAATATTTGACAGTTGCTTCCTCTGAGCTTGATCTTTTCTCTTTCAGTGCTTCCTTCATAAAACCAAATTCCTGTCTCCCAATCCTTGAGC
>NW_010291076.1:19273-20451 GCF_000700745.2 Antrostomus carolinensis | reverse complement strand
TGGGTGAAGCAGGTGGCAAAGAGAGCTTCTGCCATGCTCCTGGGCTGTATTTCTCCCTGTTGGGAAGCACTGAGCTGCAGGGCTGGTGCAGGGCAATCCCCTCGGCCACCACCCCATGCCCCTGGGGCACAGCACAGCCTCACCCAGGGCTCCCCACCCCTTCTCCTCATCCTGATGGAGCAGCTGAAGTGCACAGACAGTAAATGCTTTGCCCACAGTGGCCCAGAAACTCTCCATGGGACATAAACCCACCAGGAATGTGCTGTAAGCTGTTAGCCCAGTCTCTGGGCTCTCCCAGAGCTGAAGGTGTAAGGGGCAGCTCCTTGGCCGGGGAATCCAAGAATAATTAAAAAAAAAAAAAAAAAAACATAAAAAAAGAAATCTCAGTTCCAAATAGACTCAATGATCTCAGGACAAGCTGAAATTTAGGCTACAGATGTTACAGCCAGATCCTCTTATTGCCAGGAGCCCAGCCCTGCAATTTAAAGGTGCCCTGGCACTAACCCACCCCAAGTGCAGCTCCCGGCCTCTGCTGCACTCATAAATTACACAAGGCAAAAAGGGCAAGCTCAAAGCATCTGCACTGCTTTCAAGAGCTCGGCACTGATCTGGCTTAGCAAGGCTTTTACCCATCCCCAGGCAAAGCAGGAGAACTCCTCACTCAGGGAAGCCTGAGGCTGCCCAGGAATAAGAAAGCCACATCCTCCTCTGTTCCCAGAAACTATTCCCCAATATTAAAGCAGGAAAAACTCATGGCCAGGTTTTACTGGCAGGTGTCTGCCGTGGCTGGGGGAACAGTGGGCCCATCAGTCACACATCACCATCCACCCTGACAGCTCTCTCCTTCCACAGCCTGCAAGACGCATGGGGTGAAGGATGGGAGCAGTAGGGTAAGAGCCAGGGAGAGGATAAGCTCAGAGCCAGCAAGGCTCTTTTATTAACATCCCTCTCCTTTCTTTCACCACTTCCCCCAAGAAATGTCCCTTCCTCTGTCTGCACCAACATCCTCAGAGTCTCTGCTGCAATGAGGTCGGCCTGGATGCTGGGGCAATCTGGCCAGCCCACAGAGGTGGAACAGGAGAAACGACTTTAAGACAAATTTCTGTGTCTGCGATTGGGAGGCTGAAAACCAGCAGCATCAGCTACGCCAATAACACGCAGTGTCTGAGGCTACACCG
>NW_010291076.1:17445-18974 GCF_000700745.2 Antrostomus carolinensis | reverse complement strand
CACAACATTCTATTTTATATATATATATATATATATGACTTTAATATTATTTTGCCTTTTCTAAACAGTCCAATAAAGCATCATGGATTTGCTTTTCCCATGCAAGAGACAACATGGCCTCGGCCAAGCAGTGTCCCCTGCCCACTGCGCCACACTCCTCTCCATTTCTAACCCTGGGTGCCTCCTCTTCTCTGCCAGTGCTGCTGGAAGTTGTAGAGAGGACTATTAAATCGCTACACCAAACTAACTGAATCAGATCCGAAATAGTCCTAATTTTCACAGGCCATCCTTTTTGTATTTATGCTGGTATGAGCTCTACAGGGATGGAAGACAGAAGTACATGCCTATAGCTGCCCAGACACAAAGGCACAGCCCAAGTGGCACAGACAAATTCAAGCCGTGAGTAACAGGGCTGTGGTTAATGGTTTGCAAACCTCTTATGAATGGGCTGTGTCTTCCTTGCCTGTGAGCGATGTCTGCTGCTCACAACTGGCTCCGCATCCCCACCACAGCCACCAGTGCTATCGATATCCCCTTCAGCATGTCTGTAATGCACCACGCTTCCAGCTGGACCATAGGGATGAGGACGCGATGCTGGGTGGCATCAGTTGGTCCCCTCCAGGATAGTGTGAAGCATCAGGATGCCACTCTTCACCCCAGGGCACACCAACCACTGCAGATGCCCCCTTTTTTCGGTTGGACTCAATGATCCTTTCCAAAGACTTTTAAGTCTTTTCCAACCAAAATGATTCTATTATTCTAAAGCATCCCCTCGACTCCTGGGGCAGCCACATTCAATCTGAACCACTAAATCTGCCCACTCTTCCCCAGGCTGTAGAGTGACCCTTAGGAAACCTGGTAAAACTGAAAGCATTAGCCTGTTGCTTTTCCTGCCTCGCTTCAATGTGTGCTGCTCGGTTTTGGTTTTAGTTGCAGAGTCCCCACATCCTGCAAACCAAATGTAGCTGGAATTGAAAATTAAAAGTAAAACCGCCTATCAATGAAAATCAAAGCACTGCACTGCCAAAACCGAGTGAGATGGACGAAGCAGGGAGCTTAAATAGGGAGGGGGAAAAAAAAAAGGACATTACATTAATAGCATAATCGTTTGTAATGATGTGAGAGAGACTGGTAATGACACTGGAAGGTGAACCATCCTCGACCCAAGGAGACATGGCTATTTATGAAACCATCTGGCTGTTTGCTGCTCAAACACCACTCAAAGGCAAAGTGTAAATGTCGCCGTGCCAGCTGTGGCCAGGTAGAGCCAGGCTGGCAGCAGCCTCTGGGCAGGGAGAGGATGCTCTGTCCTCCACCTGGCAGGGGAGGAGGCGAAAAAAATCCAGAAATCACCTGCATTATGGGGAGGAGTAGCAGTCTGCAGTTTATAGGGGGGGGTTTACATTGTATGCAACTTGTTTATTTAGGAAGAGGTTTATAAATCACCGAGTAACAGCTACAGGAGAGTATTTTCTTGATTTTTAAGAAAGCCTTGTGCAAAAATGATCAGATCTATTTAACGGGCTGCT
>NW_010291076.1:2094-17376 GCF_000700745.2 Antrostomus carolinensis | reverse complement strand
CTAATGATTTTATTAACCAAAGAGCTGGAAGGAGATCGACTTGGCTTTCCTGGTCCCTGCAATTACATTCTGCTCAGACACAAGCAGGAACTGGAGCTGAACACCAACAGGTAGGCTGATATTTAATGACCACCTCTATACTTTGACATTGTCGGGTTTGAAATAGAGTCCTCGTGCCATTTACTGGCAGTGAAACTAATAGGATTCTGTAAAAATCAATCCATAAATGTACAGACGCTAAAATGAATGGTTTCCTTTCTGTTCCGGGAGGGCTCTTTTATGGATATCTATATGCTGGCATGAAAATTTCAGGAACAACTTTTCTAAGTCTTCATTAAATTCAAGGGGACTTCTCTAGAGAAGACTGCTTTAAAAGAAACTGCTATTTCTGCCCGCAGCTTGTCATTACCCACAAACCTAAAAGAGCAACGCTTGCTCATGACAGCTGCCCTGACCGTGCTGTGATCCTGACCGGCAGGCAGGGAACCAAGGTTGAGGTGAGGATGGGACACTGAGCCCCATGCCCAACAAAGGAGCTATCGAACTGAAATGATGTGTCATCATGTGATAGTTTCACCAGCCATTCACCCACTCCCTGACCCTTTGAGAGTGGTCGCCGCACCCAAAAAGCACTGCCGATGGCAAAAGGCTGCCCAGACTTATCCCCAGGGACCCCAGGAAAGTGGCAGTGCTGGGGTGTGCCCTGCCATGGGGGAATGCTGGCGGTGGAGGGTTTCCAGACGGAAAAAATGTATTAATTAACTGAAACTGAGTGCTTTGGGGCAGGCCAAGGTCAATGTTTCTTGATAAAATATTCAATAAAAGTTAATTTTTTTTTTAAATAAAAGATCTATTTCTTCCTTGCCCTACCCACTGTGTTAAGGGCAGGGAGTGGGTTTGGAGGGAAGGTTTTTTTCGAGGAAAAAAGTGTGACCTGTTTCACACTTCTGAAACCAAAAGTTTATCAGAGCAGCCTGCAAACAGAGAGATTATTCAGATCTCTGCCTCCACAAGGATATTTCTTCCAAGACCACTTTCCTGAAAGTGCTGCAATAATTTCTGCCCCAGAAGGGAGGTGGGGATGCCAGGCAAACCCCTGCATCACTCACCGAACCAGCTCTGCATCCCCTTCTCGCCTCCCAGTGGTGCAGGCTCTGGGGTCAGCCTAAACCCCTGGTTTGAGGTCCCCCTTCTGCAGGCAGGGACACTGCCACATGGCCTTCCCTGCCATCAGCCCAACCGCCTCCCATCTCATTGGTACCACTCAGATGCAACCACTCTGCCGGCACAAAGGGCTAAAAATAGATGGGCAGATAAGAGCTGGGTCAGGCATGCACAGTCCACGAAACCACGTCTCCAGTCCCTCTTGATCCACAGGGGACATCAGGTCCCTGTCTTTCCTCAGCAGAGGAGGAGGAGACGGTGAGTCCACAGACCAGCTTTGCCACTGCCAGCCAGTAACACTGACACCCCTTGGTTAGTCCACTGCCTCTGGGAAAAGCCTAAAGGCAGAAAACCACTAGCACATCGCCAGCTCCTCTACCAAGAATAATTTTCTATGGGGTTTACAACTATTTAGAACACAAATTGGGATAAAGGGAAAAATGGATATCCAAGCCCTTTGTACATCTGCAGTGATCCATCTTGTCTCTGGCAGCCCAACATCTCCAGAAAGATGTAGTTCTGCTGTAGGAAAAATAGCTCCCAAGTGCTCCTACGTGTGACAGATCCCAAGGCACACAGCAGTTCACCATAGCCTCCTGGCTGATGGCCAGACTCGCAGAATTGAATTTCATCTTACCCTCTTTCACCTCCTCCTTCGGCCCCAGAGGCTTTTCTTCATCTCTCCTTTCTCACATTTCACTTCCCAGGGCGCAGGACTTGTTTTCTCTCCATACTCAGCCTCACAAAACAGATCATTCCCAAACCATCTGATCAGACACCTTGCCTCCAACACCAGCCAGGAAAATGCAAACATCCCCGTGCTAGGTAGCTACACACAACTCCCTTATGAGTGACGCTTTTCCCCAGTTTTTTGCCAACAAGAGGCCATCCCGAACCACAAGACTTTTTTTTTGTCATCTCTTTCTCTCCTCTTATAAAAGCTGTGACTGAGGATGGCCACAGAGGTGTCAGATCCTCCCGCTGCCAGCTATCAAGTGTTTGACCTTGCAGACTCCCAACAGCAGCAAGGCCCACTGCTGAAATCCCTCTCGCTTCCTGCAGATAACTTTCCACAACCCACCTTCACTTCTTCCCACCCAGGAGCCATCCCAGTGAGATGCCCAAAACTCAGAAGCATACTCAATCCAGGGACACACTCCTGAATTACCAGCCAGTGTTACAACTTCATCAATATTACTATCTCTTCACTGTCCTCTCTGATTTCTATTTTTTTCCCATCAAGAATGACAGTTCTTCAATGATTTTAGCTGAATTTAGCTCAATTTTAGTTAAATTGACTAAGATTTTGATAAACTTAGCCAAGTAGCTAATTTTACAAAGCATCCTCCCATTAAGTCTTCCTATCCCTTGAAGTCCCTGTCTTTAAAAAGAGAATCATTATCACCCGTTTGTCTCCAAATGACAGAGGCTTTAAATCACTGCCACCCGGCATCTGGTTTGCTGCCCATGGGGAGCTGCTGGGATCCATTCAGAACCAAGTGGATAATTACCCAGTGGTGGGGATGTCACCGACTCATCTCCACACATCCTTCTCCATCCCCAAAGCACAGGCCAGGGCTGAGGGACACAGTCTGGGCAGCCCAGGCACCCAGAAATCGCTGACACTTGCAGAGATGAGAAGACTTAAGCCTTGGGGGCTGTCAGCTTTTCACTAGCAGGAAAACACTTTAAAATTAAAAAAAAAAAAAATTAAAAAAAAATAGGAAACCCAGGTAAGACAGGCAGCAAATGGAGAGGTTGCAACCTTAAGAGCTGCAAAGACATTCAAACAATAGTATCTCAGCTCAAACCTTCCCCGCAGCTGTAGATGGTGAGACTGTAAATTGGCCTGTGACGTAGCTCCATTTGGTGCCCTCTATTCAGTTCCACACCTTGGTGTGGGCTGCAGATGCCGGCTTCCAGCCTTACCTCCACCAGCTGCTGCTGGGAAGTAGCAGAGGAAGGCGGAGTGCCAGCACAGCTCTGCTGTCCCATTGGGGTAACCCCCCCTCCAAAGTTAGTGTGGTGTGCACACACGAGAACCCCCTTCTTTCCCAGCAGGTCCCACTGCAGCACCTCAAGTCATCACTACGACCATGCTGCTGAGCCAAGGGGCCTTGGTCGAGGTAGATATTTCATTTCATAGCCCATCCATTGTTGAGCACGCTATTTTTTCCCCTTTTTTTTTTCTTTTATCTGCTCCCTCTCAGTTCACATTACAGCCATCATTTATCTCCACAGCACCCGCAAGCTGATTTATGCCCTGATCAGTGCAGCTCCAGAACATGCTGCGTGAAAAAGGGACACATCAAGCCCAACACACAACAGGGACCTGGCCACAGGAGCCTGGCAGAACAAAAGGGAGGGACAGGGTAGAAAAACCATCCCACAAACCAAGAGCACCAACAGCACAATTTTCTTCATTCTTATTGTGGCAAATCTGGGAGGATGTGGCAATGCTGGGACCCAGACAGATGTCCTGCCGAGCACCTCTGGAAGACAGCAGGTTTAAGGTTAAGCACTCTAGGAGAGGAGATTTGGACAAGACCACTTTTTTCCCCCCTAACCAGGCAATGGAGAAACCTGCTCCATCAGGACAGACTCAGAGCATTTCTGCTAAGCACCTAATTCGCTCTCCCTCTTCTAATGAACAGCATGACGAGCTCAAAAATCAATGGAGACTCGGCGAACACGGAGCAAAGCCTCCTGCCAGCGCCCAGCCAGGCGTCCCCACCATGCTGCTCTCTCTAACCAAAACTGACGGGGGAGCAATTACCCGACAGGTTCATTAATGGCCACCCCATCACAACTCCTCTAAACGAGACCCCTTGCAAGCAAGCCACGTAAATGAGTCATTTGTGGAGGTGTCACTAATGGCACCTGGCAATATATATCCCTGGCAATACTGGCGCAGAAAAGAGGGGCTGGCCTCAGAAAAGTCCCAGTGTTTCCCTGCGGACAAGGCTGTTCAGCTCTGCATCCTTGCACCCTCCAGACACCCAAGGGTCTTTCAAAGCCCCCAGCCCCATGAGCCAAATCACAGTCTTTAGGGCCAGATGGATGCTGCACGTTTTGGGGCACAACAGGAAGCACCGGGACACCTCTGAGACAAGCCACCCACTTGCAGTGCCTGTAGTTTAGAGGGGATGCAGGAAGGGGAGAGAGGACACAGCCTCAGGGGACCAAAAGGGACAGGGAGCAGCTCAATGAATGAAGCAGGGTACCAAGAAAATGCTTTAGGCTCCTTTCCCTAAAATACCTGGCTGAAGCCCCCTCTGCGGCGGCTGAGGCTGCCTGCGAGGGACGAGGCTCTGAAGGGGAAATGGCTGTGTCCCAGCGCCAGCCCAGGAAACCTGGGAGCTGGGAGGATGGTGCGGACATGGCGGGCAATGGATGCTCCCCAAACCCAATGCCAACCGATCCATAGAGGAAAAAAAAACAGGGACCAGCTTCCCCCCAGCACCCAAAAGAGATTAGGAGGGAATGGAGTTCTCGAGATAAGCAGCTGCTGGCTTCAGCTCCAAAAGCCTCCCCACACCACCGCCATAGCACCCCTTGCCACTCCCCCATTTGCTGCACTACCAAGTATATATCAATGTATATACATATATGTGTATATATATCACAGAATTGCCTCGATTGGAAAAGACATTTAAGATCACCGAGTCCAATCATGAACCTCACACTGACAAGTCCCTGACTAAACCATGTCCCTCAGCACTATGTATACACAACTCTTAAAAATCTCCAGGGATGGGGACTCCACCACTGCCCTGGGCAACTCCTTTCAATGCCGGAGAACCCTTTCAGTAAATATCTGTGTATATATATGCAGTACATATACATATGTGTAGATATATATGCACATACATATATAAGCAGCACTGCATCACCTACGTGCCCCCCAACCCCATGGCTCCTTTCCCTCTCAGTCCCGGTGCCCTGTTCTGTTAGCCTCTCCATGAGGGGCTTGTTTCCCGCTTCATTTCATGGCTCTGAACAGTTCTCTCTGTGTTTCATTTGCTTAACCAACACTGCAAGTGACAGAGAAAAAAAGGAGGCGGGCAAACAGGAGAGGTTTAACTCTGCCTTTCAGAGGCTGGAGGGGCTTCACATGCTATTCAATGCGGCATCGGTGATTTAATCATCGGTGCGATGCGATTGCAAACAGCAGCAGACAGCAGAGCCTGCAGGAACCAATGCTCTCTAACAGCGTGAATATTAAGGGCATTTAACAGCCCTTGTAATCACGCTGTGGCTCCTTGCAAGAACACAGCCAGGCAGCACGAAGGAAGGCACTAAACCACGCTGGTGGGTTATCAAACTTCGCCGCGCTCCTCACAGCATCCAAAACCAGATCCAGGTACAGAAAACCGAGCGCTGGCTCCCGGTGCTTTCTCTCAAAACCTACTCCCATGCAGCAAAAGCCCTCGAGCACGTGCTGGGATGAACTGGGTGGCTTTAAAGCCTCCTTCAGTGAAAGCTGGCCCTGTGCGGAATCCGGGTCCCTGTAACACAGAGCAAACGTTAAGACCTTCAGTAAATTAATCTCCTCTACCTGTGTTTGATGCACTGGGAAAGGATTACTGGGGGAGGAAAAGAAATCCTGAGCATGAGTTTAGCTCCACCTCAGAAATAGAGATGCATCACACTTTTCAGGTCAAGTGTTAGTCCATTCTCAAAGGAAGAAGATCCCCAGCTTTTACACTTTAAAAACTTATACTTTTTTATTGGATTAATATCATTCAGAAAAAATTTCCTGTGATTTCCATGCAGAAATGGCCAGTTATCTATTGCAGCCTACTGTAACGAAATGCCTGTGAAGTACAACCACTCCTGGCCTAGGGATTTGACACACAGTTTCTGGAAATAAGAAAAAAAAGCGGGAATTCATCTCCTTTATCTTTCGGATACAGTCATGGCTGCTAGTTCTCCCTGAAGATGGGGAGAACATCTTGAGCCCCAAGCTTGCATTCAGAAAGAGATGTTGGCTTGCCCAAGGCCATACACACAGCTGGTGCTCATGCCCAAACTGGTGTTAATACCAGTTCTGCATCAAAAATTAGTTGATGCCAGCTGATATATACCTATAGAAACTCAGAATTGTTCACCTCTGAGATGGTGCAGGCACGTTTTGGTTGGACTAACACGAGCACTGCCAGGTGCTCCCCACCTCCACGGTTATTTCAGCACAGCCTGAGCACCAGAGGGAAGGGAAATAACTACCTGGCCTTTCACTCACATCTTTAATAATTCAGCCAATATTGATATAAAATTAATTGAAGCAGAATAAGCTTTTATCCCAAATACAAGTGCCCGCACGCAGGCAACACTGAGATTAAAAGGTGCAAGTTCCACTTTACTTAATGAGCTCATTTCCAGCTATCGCACAGGCAAAGGGCAAACCCCTGTGCTGGACCTGCCCCTGCTGCTCCACCTGTGGCAAGTGCCTTTATACCAGCTTCTGCCCCAGTTCAACAACTGCAGTCTCAGTTACAGCGCTCTGGTTAAACAGCAGATGTACAAGGGACTGGTTAAACAGCAGAGATGTTCTTCACTTCTAGGACCCATCCAGCGTCAGGATTTGGCCACAACGTCAGCAGTGGGACCTGATCTCCAATAAAGGACCAAGAGGGAAGACATCCTGTTTTACAGAACACCACTCATGCCTCTTGCAAAGGCCAAATTGGAGCTGACTGTCCTTCGTTGACATTGCCTCCAGAAGGAAAGGTGTCCACACCTCCCCAAGTCCTGTGGTGCCTCAGGAGAAGAACAACATCTGAATGACCTTCCCCAGCATCCGGACGCCTGCCAGAGCTTGCTCTCACATTGCAAGCTAGATTGTGTTTGTATTTTATGTTTGAATTTGTAAATGTTGTGTTTCTTGAGTGCACAGGTGCATCCAGGAGATCCTTGTTGAGGAGATACATGCTTATCTATGCGCAGTAATGCCGGCCACATCACCAAGCCACAATGGGGACCACCAACGTATCGCTCTTCTCATCATCCCATTCCCTTTTTTTGCCACTTGCAAGTCTTATTTCAAATTTCAGCTATTTCACTCAAAAATGTCCTGGCTAGTTTTCTACTGCAGGGAAATTGAGGGTTGGGCAGGGAGAATCACAGCCTCTTCAAATAACAAAACCAGGGAAGAAAAAAAGTTGTTTTGATTCTGTTATAAAATCCTGGTGACCTCTGTTTTGAGATGTCCTTCCTCCTCCAAGCTCTGAGGCTGAGACTTCAAATCAGTCAGATAACAGCCTCTCTAATGGGCTCAGATCTTTCACTTTTCCCCCGAGAATGCTACTAAACCAGACAAAAGGAGAAGCCTTTGCAAAGCCTAATTTTGCACAGATACCTGACGCTTCCTAAGACCACAGCAGCTGAAGTCTCAGCAGATTTCAGGCTGTTTGTAGGCTTGACATTCTCAGTTTCTAGCAGTGGCCAAATCCTTCACATATCACTTCTGCAAGGAGGACCTACATCCTTATTTATCCAGGAGCTGTGCAAATACAATTATTACTGAAAGCCAAGGGCTTCATGAGCATCGAGCATGACAGAAAAGTCTGCGTGGAAGTGCATAATGTTGTCCTCTATCTATGGGCTCCAGGCCCAGCAGGGAACAGTAGGGAATAAAACAGAACAGTTGCTTGAAAAGGGAACAGAGGCCACCCAGCACACTGCATGGTTCCTCCCATTGCATTGGGAAGGAGTCAAACTACACCCACTTCAAGGGGTTAAATTAAAGAGGTGATGAGTACAGCAGCGCTCTCTGCTTTACAACCTCAGTCCCACACTTCAAACTCACAGTACAGTACCTTTGTGGGTATTTAATTATATGGAAAAAATGTCAAAACTTAAGAAAAAAAAAAAAAGACAAATTGATTTTCCTTCTCAATTCCCAGTAATTTCAACCCTATCGCAGAATCATTGCTAACAGCTTCCCAAGACACGTGCCACCCCTCTGCCATAGCAAGCTGTCTGCCCATCCCTCCCTCGCTCCATGCCATGGCAGCAGGGCAGGGAGAGCTGTGCTGGCTGGCCCCAGACAACACTTGGCATCTCCTCCACCCCAAAATTGTCTCCTCCACACTCCAGGGCTAGCAGACAGGTTTCCCAGGGCACTGCTGGGCAGAGTGGTTGTCCCTAAGGGCTTCACAGCCATCGGGTTTTTTCTTTTTTTAAGAGACCTAAACCAGAGATCTTCCTGCAGGATGGGCAGGCGCCTCACAAAGCGTTTTGCAGTACCGTAAGGAGCATGCCATATGCAGCCTACATGCCGTACATAGTTTAACTCTGAGCATTATACGGATATTCATCCGTGTTGATCCTAGTCACAGGAGCAGATGGCTGGTTAATGCATGTTTGAGTCTCCCTCTCTCCAAATTACACCGTATTATCATGCCGGGAAAATGCAACGGGCATTCTAAACACCATGGCTCTTCCCTGCTCCCTCCCCGTCCAGCTCCACTCTTGCTGAAAGGCAGGACTGTGTGACATGACAGCTTTCCTCCCAGCACAGCTCCCAGGCACCAGCTCCAGTGCCTCCCCTGCATCTTCCCACTGCCCACCCCGCTGGAAAAAACACCCATCTTCTCCAACCAGACTCCGAGTTTTGCATTTCAGCTGGGCAAGGTCAAAGCACAAAGGAGCTGTATCCCGAACACCCCCTGAGGCAGATCCCAAAGTATAATGAAGGACACTATTCCATCCTGAAGGACCCCAAATCAACCCACCAGGTAGAGCAGATTACCCTGACTTAGAGGGAAAAAACCCTCTTTTTTTTAAAAAAAAAAAAAAAAAGACTTGGAAAAAAAAATCAATGTTTAATAAAAAGAACTGATCCAAGCCATTGAAATTGAGCCTGCTGTCACCTGTAACTCCTCCCTCCTATCTTTTCTCCGTCTCACCTAATGACAAGCAACTAAAAATTCAATGCACAAGAAATAAAAGATGCACACGAACTCTCCCCACCCCAAGGGGCTGCAACTGAGGCCCGTGCCACTAAACATATTCGCATCTCATTTGCAAGCCGCGTGCCTCCATAACATGTTATGAGGTGTGTTTGTAACCAGCGGATGCCGACAGCGGTCCTTGAGAAGGCAATGGTGTGTGCCTAAATGCAGGCAAAGCTATTTAGAAAGCCAGGACAAAGCAGCCTTGCTCTCCTTGCTTGGGCCAAATTATATCCTTTGGACTTATTCCTTCAGTGCCTTCAAAAAAAAAACCAAAGAAAGAATAATCCATCTCAATTTCCTTGGCTCTGCAAACAATATTTAGAGAATAGAAGGTGATTTCAGAGCTCCTCTGTTTTTACAGCACACAAACCCTGTTCTCCTTGTATCACTTTCCAATCAGGTTTATTGTTGGTGTTTCCACTAGAAAACTAAGGAGAGGGAAAAGCTAAAACCCTCAGTCGCACTTGAGATGAGGAAAAAAAAATAAATAAATTAAAAAAAAAAAAATCTATCTTTCCCTTGTCTTTCAGCCCGATTTGAAAATGAACCTGTTTGGTTGCTGAATCAATTCTCTTCTGGCACTGCACTTCCCGTGGTCCTTTCTGAGACGAGATGCAATCATTAGCTCGCTCGTTTGCTCCTACAAATAATATCACAAAGCCAGAGCTCAAGCTGCTTTGCAGTAAATCATCACCAATTTCTGCCTATGTGCAGCAAGGCAGGGTTTGGGGAGGGGGGATACATGAGGCCCCCCTGGCCCCATGGGTGCCACCACCAGCATCTCTGTGGCCCATCTTGCTGGGGACAGTCCCAAATCCAGCATGTCCCTCCCCATGGAGAAGTGAAACCGGCACATTGTCCCTTCCCGAAATGCTCCTCTGTGACACTCGAAGGACTGCTGCACCTCTCTCATTCCCTCAGGGCTGCAGTAAGACTTAATTAAGGCTCATAAGGAGCTTCCAAACAGGATTGAAGGCAAACTATTAGTACTACTAATGCCGCCTCCACAAACAAAGCGGTTTTTTTTGAACCTGTCACTACTGATCATTTTCTGAAGGCACACGTTAAGGATGAGAAATCATCCTCACCCTCCCCCTCCCAGCATCCCCATGCCACAGGCACCCAGAGCCCCAGCCCCCATGGGACACCCATCACCCATCCCACCCTCCCAGGTGCCCCACAGACTGATCCAGCCCTACCTAGGGCTGCCACCCCCACCGGAGGAGCCACTATATGGGAAAACCTGTATCTTAGGCAGCCCAGCTTCCTTGGCTCCTATGGAAATACATAGGAAGAGTAGAGCAATATTGATTTAGACGAGCAGAAGATGGGGCCCCAAGATCTCCTCCTTGGCTCACTCTTCCCGTAACGCTGACTCCTGCTGAGATTTTGGAACCAAAAAGGGGAAAGAGGGTGGGAAATCAATTTAATTGCAGCTTAGTAAGCAACTGTGCTAAGTGTTGCTGGCAAAATCTGAACGTTTCACTGTGAGAGAAAGGGGGGAAAATGGCTTTTTCATTGCACAGGAAAGTGGATTGAGAGCAAATCCCCCCCATCATCTGCTCCTCCTCACCCCTTCCTTCTTTAAACAGGAGGAAGCCAGCAAGAAACACACTGCTAGCACCAGCAATCTCCTGCTCGTGCTACTCCAATTAATAGTCAATCCACTGCACCCTTTGTCATTAGGCTACACGTAATTACCCCTTCACGCAAACGCCTTTCTTAAACAGATCCTACTTTTGCTTTCTCTGCAGATACATTCCCTGTAATTGGTTTTATTGCACCAAATGCTGGGCTGCCCTCGCAGAAGGGAAACGGTTATAATTCTGTTTCTCTCTCCCAGCTGTAGTAGGTTGCTTTTGCATTTCCACGGTTTCTCCCAAGCTTGCTTTTTCCACCAGCAAAGAGACTAGAGCACCCAGAGGTACCAAATGGCATCTCACAGATATCCAGAAATCCAAGAGAAACACGCAGCTCACACCATGTCTGCTCAAACCCCCTGTTCGGCTACCCTGGGACAAGGACACTGTACCCACACTTATGTGGGGTTATGAGATGGTGCTATTTGATTTGCAAGGTTGCCTCTCTCAGCGCTGCCCTTCCAGCGTCTGTGCTCGCCCAACTCGTGCTGGCTAAGCCACAGCGGTTTGGCAGATGGTGCCCTGCATGCTCTGCCCTGGACTCTACACCTACAACCAACCTCTTGGCTTCAGGAGGGAAAGAAAAACTCTAGTCCCAGTACCATAAAATGCTTCACAGACTTGCCTTCCCCAGGCACGGCCGATTAGAACCAACTCCCCTGCCCACGGGGAGGCACGGGTCACACTGCAGAGCAAGAGGAAGCAAACCCAGCCAAGACAGACCCTAGGTGATGTCCTCTTATCATGGAAAGGAAGAGCAAGGAGGAGAAAACAGCCTGTTTTTTTGAGTAAATAATCCACCTCTGTATGTATCTCAGGTGGCGAAAGGATAAATAGGAAAAAAGATCTTCCCTGATAGCTGACATCATTCTCAAGTGTGAAGACACTTCACAACACGCATGCTGCGTCTATGATGCTTCAACATCCAGACACAGAGCTGATTCAGAGACCTCAACCGCTCAAAAGCAGGACTTTATTTTGCCAAGCTCACTCCTAAGGGTCACCAAGAGCTCAGGGCCACAAACCAGAGCTAAGTGCTCCTAAAAACCCAGCTGCAGGGGAAGGGCTCAGGCCCTTCCCTGTCACCTACTGAGGGGACACTGGCACATCATGCCATGCCACTGAGGGATGCCGCAGCCCAGAGCAGTCCTGCTGGCAGGGTGCTCTGCAGGGACCAGGAGAAGCGGATTACAAAAGAGACCATGACAGTCCTGAGCCCAGCTCACCCCGGGAGCATCATCACCTCAACACCCCTTCAGAGCACAGCATCAGGATTTCTCCTTGTATCCTTCCACAGCAGAATAAAAAAGTATTTTTCCTCTTCTGGAGCTCAACACCTCTCACCTCTTGTCAACAAGACACTTGCCAGCTGCACAGAAATTTATTTAGCATCTTACCAGCAAAGAAGTGTAATCCCTGCATCCTCTCCATCCTTCCCTTTTTAAAAGTACTGAGCTAGGAAAGGTGCTGGGACAACATGACACTCACCGTTCTGCAAAGCCAACAGGTCTTCTTCAATCAATATTTATGCCCCCATCAGTCACAGCTGCAACACGGAGCTGTACCAGGATGTAACGGGTGTAAAATACATTCATTGCAATTACCAGTGAAAAATTAACAGGGCTTTCATTGACTGCTTATTGTTTCACAGGTATCTCGGAGAGCACGTTGATGGGTAGTCAGTAGGATAATTAAATGAGATATACAAGGCAGGCTGTTTGTCTATGGCTGATTTAGTAGCCGTGGTGACTGGGTGCCGACTTTGTCAGGACTTCTCACCTCGCTCCTGCTCCATGAGGATGTGGGTGTTTGTACAAGGAGGCGACTGTGCTGAGAAAATCGCTTTCCCAAGCCCACCAGAAGGAAGGTGAGCACCTGAGAAACAGCACCCATTGATGCACCAGACCTGCCCCACCTCCTACAGCTTGGGCATGGTTTTCTGTTTTATGTTTCCACATCCATCGCTAAACACACTGTCAGCAGAGAGCAACTGGATTCCACCCCATCGCCTGCACCATCAAAGCTTTGGACATCCTAGAAAGCCCGGGTTTGTTCCTAGAGATTTCAGGGTGGGATTTCATCAACAAAGCATTACAGAAGCTTATTCTTCTCTCCCATCCTGGACCTACCCATGACCCCCAGCTGAGCCAGCACGAGCATCTCTGCCTCTTTTTGTTCCTGACAGCTTTGGCACTTCAATCCCTTAATTGTTAAAATCTGAATTTCTGCAGGATACACAGTTATTTTAATCTGTTAAGTGGCTCTGCTGCTATAAAACTGACAGGAATTTAATATCTGGGAACTGTCAGCTGAGCTCCAGGTGCTGAGGCTTTCTAGATGGTGATGATGCAGAAGGAAGCGCAGGCTGGTGCAAGGCACACAGGCACAAAGCTGGCAAGCGTCCCTTTGCATCGGGGTCCAATCCTGCAGAGTGCTGAGCACCCTGGAGCAGGCAGGGAGGGTGCTGAGCTTCTCATCATCTCCCAGGAGCCATCCCCCAGCTGCATCTGAACACACTCAGAAAGGAGCTGTTGCATTGCAAACACTAGTACAAGTCTATCAGGTCACTTTTTTTAATAAAAGGAACTTCTCCTGCGTAGCTTTTCCCCTGGAAGCCAGCCCACAACGGACCTGCTTTCCCTTCAGAGGCTGTCAGCTGTGCTTCAGCCATTCATCAGAGGGAGCAAGCTGGCACGCAGGAGGGAATGAAGAGAAACAAAACCCCCAAACCCAATAACAAAGTCTTCCTGCCTCTCCTGCACGCACTGCTGGCCCCGAGCACCGGAGCCCAGAGCTGCTGTGAGCCCCTCACCACAGCTGGGCTCTGCTATCCAGCCAGCTCCCCACTCTGGTCTGCTATGGATTCACCAGGTGGAGAGAATGGGACAACCAAGGGGTTGTCACCTACCCCTCTCCAGCTCCTCCACGGCATCCCCCAGGGCTGCAGCCTGGCACGGGGCACAGGCACCGGCGTGAGCTGGAGCAGCCAGCACGCTCACCAACCATCCCTGCAGAGCCAGCCACACGTCCTCCTCACAAATCAATTTGGGAATTTGCTTGTAATTAATCCTGCCTATCAGTTCCTCTCATTATTTCTTAATGTAATTAAGTTATTAATTTATATGTCATCCCCCCCTTTCCAAAGCACAGCAAAGGGCGGGATCAGAGGGCAGCTGGGGAGATGCCAAGCAGCAGTGCGGGGTGGTGAGCCCCGATTACCAGAGCCTGTGCCAAGCCCTGATGCCACCGCCCTCTGTAACTTCAGGTGGGTCACCAGCAGCTTGATTATCCAAGAGAGCTGAGCAACTCCAATTCCTCCAGAGTCAACAAGAGCCAGAAGGATACAAAGTTCAATTAACCTCTCTGGGTCCCAGTTTATCCAGCTGGAAAACTGCCGGGGCAGGGAGACAGGCTGGAACTAATTAATGCTTACAAAGTATTTCAAAACTCCTCCAAATGGCACAGAGGGCAGGAGGTCTCAACGAGTCCCAGTTGATCTGTAACCCCGACCAGTCCCAAATCCTTACACTCTCATCCATTAGACTTGGCTTTCCTGTGGGCTGAGTCCCCAGCTGCTGACCAGGCACCCAGCTGGGTAACGTGGGCAATGCAGCCTGGCAAGAGGCAGGCACACTCCTGTGGCTCCCCTTCTCCACCAATTTATCAGACTTCAGAAAGGGCTGGGAAAGGACAAGGGCAAGTTTTCCTTCCTGCACTAACAGGGCTTTTCCTTTGGAAAAGAAAAAAAAAAACAAACTCCAAGCGACAGCAGTAATAACAGCACTGGGGTTGTCCTGGGAACAACTTCACCGTCCTAAATGGAGCAAGTTATGTTCTTCAACACATTATCAGCCCTGCAAGGTTACTGCACCCCGCAGCCCGGAGGGAATCCCACACCCTAAAATCCAGCCTCAGCCTGTTCCAGCCGCCCCAGCACGTACTGCCAGCGGCTGCAAGCGGCAAGGAGGAGGAGGGAAAGGAGGCGATAGGGATTGAGGGGAGCAAGGGCTGGCAAGAAGGGGAGCCCTCTGAGCCTGCCTGCCACTGGGCAGCAGTGAGAGATCCAGAGAGATGGGAGGAAAGGGGAAAAACAGAATGAAAGAATAAAGGAGGTGAAGTCAGGTTATTTACAACAGACAGCTGTGCCTACCTCTTCGGGCAGGAGCTGCTGGGAAAGCTCAGCTACGGCTGTCAGACCTGCCCGATACCTGCCTGCGTCACGACAGGCCAAGCTGACAGCGTGTTTTGGGGAGAGGCAGGACTCAAAGACCACAGCAGACCCCTCACACCAAGGACCTGCTCCTCAGAGACTTTGCTGACCCCAATGTAGGGTTCTCCAGCTATAAGAAAAAACATCAGAAGCCTTCCTTTGGGAAGCTGAGCGATGGATCTGGCACAGGATTTGGGGTAAAGGGTAAGGGGGGGCCTCAGACCAAAATAAGAGTGATGGATGAGCAAGCCCTCTGCACAGCTGAGGGTGGCAGCTCCGTGAGGAACAGCTCTGCCACTGGCCCTTGCTT
>NW_010291076.1:1663-2039 GCF_000700745.2 Antrostomus carolinensis | reverse complement strand
GCATCGGACACGTGCTGTGAGCCCTGCCAGGAGACAGGCACGGGCAGGAGGAGGCATTACCAGCTGGAGCCAAACTAGAAGGGTCCAAAGGTTAAATTCACATGAGGCATGATAGATGGTGTGCATATGGCTTCAGAAATAAAGCTCAACTGGCAGAGCAGGCTGGGGCGGGGAGGTGTTAAAAAAAACCATGTCAGAA
Source organism: Antrostomus carolinensis (assembly GCF_000700745.2). NCBI lineage: Eukaryota > Metazoa > Chordata > Aves > Caprimulgiformes > Caprimulgidae > Antrostomus > Antrostomus carolinensis. Next base: position 1,840 of record NW_010291076.1, on the reverse strand, counting down.
AACTGCCAGGAAAGTTGACATGGATTTGCTCTATTTCTCCGCTGTAGCTGTGCTACAAAGTCTGCAGTGCTATTAGCAACCTACAACTTCCACTTGTTTCTCGAGGAATTTGGGAGGACATCTCTAACTGCTCCAGTTTTCATCACCAGCAGCCGGTCTCTGTGGCCAGGGGAGAAG
>NW_010291076.1:0-1647 GCF_000700745.2 Antrostomus carolinensis | reverse complement strand
CTCTCTGGACTGCAGCATCCCTGCCTCTGGTACCCAGGTCAGCTCTGCCACCGTTCAGAGGGGTTAACTGAAGTGACACCACATCGCTGTGCTCACAACCAGCTTATAATTTATACTGCTCAAAAGTGGTTTCCAAAGCCAAAAAAAGGTAATGCATTAAAAAAAAAAAAAGAAAAAATAAAAAAGAATCTGCACTCTATGGATCTCCAGGGGATGCAACTGTTTTGATGGAAAATTCAGAGGAAATGAAGGAGAGGCAATTTTAGCAGTCAAATTGCTGGAGTTATGGCAACTTGGCGGTTGCAGCTTCGAAACTCAGGGCCTGATCCTGTGTGATGGGAGAAGTTTGCTTCGCCAGCTGTGGGATCACAGACCGGCCCCTAACAGCATCAGCAACCCCACCTCAGGGGGGGGGGAACGCTGAACAGGGGCGGAGAGTCAGGACAGGCTGCAAAGTGAAGCAGCAGTTCAGCTGCAGCTGGTGCTGAGTGAGAAGCAAGGTTCATTTCAAGGAGAATATCAGAACTCACGTCAAACAGGGGAGGTCTCATTTTGCAATTCTTAAGACAACAGTTCCAAGAGAAAACTATTGATAGCAAAGCAAAGTTAATGCTTTTAAGAAAGCGTTTGTCTTATAACTCTGTTTTCAGTGACTTACTGCCTTCCCCTACTTAAATAAATAAATATACCTAGGTATATTTATTTATTTTGGGGCCTGAAATTGCATAGATTCATTCTCCTCTGCTAGGACTGAAAGATTTCTGAAAGCCTGAAAAAACCTCCTCAATCATTTTTATTTAAAAAACATGGAAAACCAATAATTCCTCAGGATGAAGAAATCAAAGTAAGCTTTATGAGTTCTGACTTTTTTTTTTTCCCCCAATCAGATCGTTAATTCAGTTTCAGAGGTGACACATATATATGAGACTCTGTAAAGACCTGGCCAACACGTATAGTTGTTTTAAGGTATGGGACGAACGCTCAGTTGGGCGTCACTGGTGCAAAAATGGGGCTGAGGGCTCACACCCTTCCTCTGCCGGGATAACCCTTAACCACAGCAGATTTTCAGAACTTGGGCTCTAACCTCGAATAATTTATTCAATATTTATTATCTAATTCATGTCCTGTGGACAGTTAACCCTCAGCTGTGGACAGCTAAGCTCAGGCCGCTCTCAGCTGTCAGAGGAGAGGACATGGGACCTCGTTCAAGCGAAGCTGCTTGCAGCTCCCCTGCTTCTCGCAGCGTCTGGGCAGCGAAGCGCCTCAGTTTCCCTCCCAACGCCGAGCGGGATGCTCTGCGCATCCATCCAGCGTTATCACTCCGCTGCACTTCGGGGACTCAAACATGACACAGACACATGCGGTGGCAAATGCACCCTTCTTCCACCTCCTCCCCGCGCTCTGTCTTCAACCAGGAGCAGTAATTTAAAGCCCCAGGGGTTTCACCTGGCTGATGCACCCGCAGCTCTCCAGCCCCTGTGCCCCAGCCACGGACCACCTCTGCTTTCGGCCAGGGGACAGGATCGAGCCCTTCTTGTTTAGTAGAGGGCTTGAAAACGCTGCGTGACCCACGGGGAGAAGGAGCCACCCGTCCCCTGTGAGTGACACGAAACACGCGATTCATTTTCTTGGGGTGTGTGGGTCTCC
>NW_010291075.1:0-19470 GCF_000700745.2 Antrostomus carolinensis | reverse complement strand
CGGGGCCGCGCGTCTGCCCCCTCGGCGTTTTCCTCTCACACCCTTTTCGAGCCTCCGCCACGTAGACGGCGCCAGGAGCCGCCGCAGCCTTCCCGATAGGCGCCTGCCCGTCCCTCTGTGGTGAGGGGCTGCTCGGAAGGTGTGGGGCGGCGTGTGGGCGCGCCAGGGTAACCCCGGGGTCGCCTTCGCTGCGAGGCAGCCCCCACTGAGGAGGTGTGCCTTTGCCAGCCCCCGGGTTAAAAGTTACGGGGCTGGTTTAAAAGTGAGACAAGAGAGTTGGAGTTTCCGTATCTTAAAAATGATAAAAAGAGTGAAATTAGTCATAAAACTGCCAAGTTAGTTATTCTGCTACAGTCAGGGTGGTAAAAGTTGGGTGCATACGCAGCGTTGAGAGGAACCTTTGATTTTTCAGGTTTAACATACACATGATACACAATGAAAAAAAATATCTTTGGCAGGGAGGATTATAATAAAATGTTATATATTTTGGCCAAGGTTGGGTTGGATTTTGTTATTTTTCTTGTTAGGTAATAAATGAGCCACAGGGCTTCTTCCTGTATAACACTAGGTGTGTCCAAGTGCTGCCCTAGTTTGGTCTCCATTGGTGTATATCTTACTTCATACAGAATTGGCAACCTAATCCCTGTTTTTGGGTAGGATCACCAGCTGCTTGGATATGTGGTTTCTTTCACAAAAGGTAACCCAAAAGGTAAGTTTGCAGCCAGTCATTAAGAAATACATTTTTAGGTAGAGGGAATATCAACATTAGCTGATTAGCATATTAGCTACTAATCTAAGACAAAAAGAGACCCTTTCACAGAATCACAGAATGGTAGGTGCTGGAAGGGAGCTCTGGAGATCATCTAGTCCAACCCCCCTGCTAAAGCAGGTTCACCTGGAGCAAGTTGCACAGGAAAGCATCCAGGTGGGTTTTGAACATCTCCAGAGATGGAGACTCCACAGCCTCTCTGGGCAGCCTGTTCCAGTCCTCTGTCACCCTCACAGTAAAGTTTTTTCTTGTGTTTAAGCAGAAGCTCCTGTGTTCCAGCTTACACCCATTGCCCCTTGTCCTATCACTGAACATCACTGAGAAGACTCTGGCCCCATCCTCTTTGACACCCACCCTTTAGATATTTATAAAATCTGATAAGGTCCCCTCTCAATCTTATCTTCTCCAGGCTAAACAGACCCAGCTCTCTCAGTCTTTCCTCATAAGAAAGACGCTCCAGCCCCTTAATTGTCTTTGTAGCCCTGTGCTGGACTCTCTCCAGAAGTTCCCTCTCTCTCTTGAACTGGGGGGCCCAGAACTGGACACAATACTCCAGATGTGGCCTCACCAGAGCAGAGTAGAGGGGGCGGATCACCTCCCTTGACCTGCTGGTCACACTCTTCTTAATGCACCCAGGATACCATTGGTGTTCTTGGCCACAAGGGCACACTGCTGGCTCATGGCCAACTGGTCATCCACCAGTACTCCCAGGACCTTCTCTGCAGGGCTGCTTTCCAGCAGGTCAACCCCCAGCCTCTACTGGTGCCTGGGGTTATTTCTCCCCAGGTGCAGGACCCTACACTTGTCCGTATTGAACTTCATCAAGTTCCCAGGTTAGAAGCAGAAAAACTACATGAATGCTAATAGTTTGTGTGGATGTATATCAAAGTGAAATTTTGAAGTAAAAAGTAGTGAAATATCAGAAAATAAGTGTATTTCAGCAAACATATGTCTTTTATTTCACTTACTAGTTCCACAGTTTCTGCTTACTTTCAATAATAGTGTCAAATTGTCCCTGTCACAATAAATTCTAAAAAAAAAAAAAAAAAAAAAAAAAAAAGAAAAGTCGTATTTCTTGTTTATCATTCCATAACCCAACCTTTTCCAGTTTGCCAGAGCCAGTTTAATCTGGCCAACAGATAACCATGGACAAGACAAAAATGCTTGCTCTTGGCCATATTCAGTAACTTGTGCATGTTATAAGTCATCGAATGACACCAGAAAAATTTTAACAGTGTTTTCTTTGGAGCAATGCAATCCTATTACTTGTCTCCCTCATTTGTTTCAGAGTTGATAAACAAAAAAGGAGCACAGTTAGGGTGCCCCAAGAGTCTGTTAACCATTTCAGTATACATTATGTGGTGGGGACAGTATTTTACCATTTTTTCCAAATGAAAAGAGCAGTTTGCCCAATTTGAAAGTATTGAAAATAATAGTATCACTGGTATTTCTTTTACAACAGAAATATACCCAAAACCTCCAAGAGTAACTTGGAAGGTTATACTGCTCACCCTCTAGTACAGTAGTTGAACTTTTCACCATGTATTTGGATCACAGGAAATACCAGTTGCTGAAGCAGCTGCAGGATAACCAGAGAGAGACCAAAGAGTTGATGTGTAGCCAGTAACCATGTGGGGCTGCTCAGCAAAATTCGCCTTGGACTGAAACAGTCTGCTTTTTTCTGCACAGCCAACATAAGGCTAAGGGGCAGAAATTCAGAGACTTTGAGTAGCCTGTTTCTATGCTACTAAGGGAAGACCATCTGGGATATGTTATTTCCACTAGGCATGTCTTGGGCACCTATTTTTAGGAAATACATCATGTTTTTTATATGCTGCTCACTATTTTGTTTCCCAAAGGATTTTTACTTTTACTGGCTTCTTGTGTTTTTATGAATTTAAACAGAGGCATTGTACCTGATCAATTTGCAAAATTTGTCATGCATTTTATGGGCTTTCATAAATTTTAAGCATTGTGTACATCAGCTTTTATTGCCTAGGCCTGTATTGCTCAGCTGGTTCACTGTTCATATACATGTCTTATTATTTATGTTACTTTGACTTTTGTGTATGTTTGTGGATTTTACAGTCAAAAAAACCAAAGTGTTAAAACAAGCAGAAAACAGATGTTCTCATTATAATTTTAGAAATCGTGAGTTAATACTATTAAAGTACACCCAATGCAAGCATCTCTGAAAATGCAATCTCTCAATTGCTTGGCTTGGTGAAATTCTGAGTATAAACCCAAGCCACCTTATGGCGTCTTGATGGTGGATCCTTAGTTCCTACAAATACCTACTTAGCTGCCATGTTTGTGTGCTTGAATTATGCTATAGTCATATAAATTGCATGTGTTAATTTATAGTAATGTTGTCAATATATTGGCCATACTTGAAGACTAACAATTTTCTATTACTCATAAAGAATCCAATGATTCCCTTCAAGACGGTGAACACTAGATAAGGTAGAGAATTTTACCACTCTTTTATCTGTTGCTTAGCTACTCAAGCTGAAAGTAAACACATTTATTTCCTCTTAAAATAAGGAATTTTAAGGAATTGTCTTTGTGTTCTCACCTGACAATTAAATTTATGATGCTTTAGTTAGACTAGTCACTTCTTTTATTCTGAATAAAGTTATTTTGGTGTAGGTTTCTGCTTTTTAAATAAGTGAATCCACAAATCTTTCAGGTATTCTGGTGAGGTTTTGTGGTGAACCAGTCCATTAAGAACTAAGGGGCTAGATTTGCAGTAGTGCTCGGCACTGCTGAAAATCAAGTCCTCGGGTTATTCCGGTGCTTTATCACTTATTTTTTCCTCTTTTCTTTTGTTCTCCTGTACAGACTCACCTCATGCCTTCTGTCTCTCACTTGTCCTTCTTTGATTGCCATCCTATCTTGTTCCTATTCTTAGGCTCATTTGAGCTTTTGGTTTCAGAAACTTTTCTTCTATTCCAGATGCTTTATTTTCATATTTGGTGGCCTTCCTGTTTCTAAAGCTTTTCTTCCCTAAACTTTACCTGTTATTATGAATCATATATCCACAGATTTCTACTCTGTTTAACATCAGTTATGGTGTGCTTCATTTTTTTTATATTAAAAGCAATTGATTTTAGCCACAGATATAATAATGTGTGATCTCCTGAAGAACGGGAATATGAAGTCATAATAAAATCAGATGTTATTTAAAGAATTGCCCTCTTAAGGTTTGACAGAATCAGTTGATTAAAAAAAAAATCATCAGAGGCATACTTATAGTCACTTTGAAGTTACATTATTTTATTGGGAGGAAAATAGGAAAGGGAAGACTACTAGATTTGGAGATGTGCCACTTGGTCACAGATCAAGCAACTAAATGTCTTGTGAATTGTCCTGTATCATGAAGGACATTTCTCTGTTAATCAGAACAATGTATAAACTGAGGATTTTCTGTAGGACATACCCATTTTGGTAAAAAGGCAAAGACTTTTAAAAATAATTCTTAGCAGAGAAAAGGAATTCTAGGAGAGCAAAATATATTTGAAAACTTTGGAAAAAAAAAAAAGTAAACATGTAAATGTAAACCCTAGTTTACATGCAACAAATACACAGGGATTTTTGTGATTTGTTTTTTGTGGTTTGTGGGGTTTTTTTATGTTTTGTTCCCATTTGTATGTCTGTTCTCTCTGTTGCAAGTCCTTCTAAGTCCTTTCTCTGCACTAAGTGGGGGGCAACAGCAGAACAGGATATGTGTATGCACACCTCTGCTAGACCCATTTGGACTAGTCTGTTTACATCTTCCTTAAAGTCTGACTTACATTTGGTTTTAACACTTAGAAATGGAGTGGCTGCATATTCCATTCTTGCTTCCCTGGTCTAAGGGCAGTAAGGGAACTTAGGGGACTGAGATGGATGTGTAGGGGCAGTAACATTGCAGTATACTGTCTTGTGCTAAAATCTTCCATTAATTGAAAACACTGTAAATATTGTAACAGTTCTGCAAAAAAAGAATTTCAGTATGTTACAGGTAGTTAAGTCAAATGTTAGGTTTACAAAGAAAAAAAAATTGAAAGAAAAAATTATGGATATAGACCAGATTTTTTTTTTAAACTGCAACAAAAATGTGTAGCATTTAAGAGAACTATGGTAAAAGGAAAACAGCTACTGGAAATCCTGAATGCTAACAAAATAACATGAGGGCTATAACAAAGAAGAAATTAATAACAAATGGTACTGAAATATATGATACAGAAATATTCTACTTCTCTCATTTATGTCTGTCAAAAGTATAGGTTGATAAAGCTTCTTGATAAAGCTTACATCCATTAAAAGTATACAATAATCTTAGCATTATAAATAGATGATAATTTTATTAAAAATACACCTGGTTTTAGTTGGAATGAGTTTATATAAAGACATGTTATGCAGCACAACCTGCTAGCAACCATATAAGCAAAATTTCTATTAAAAAGGGGTGTTAGGAGATCTGTAAAAGAAAAAAACTGGGCTACAGTGGTTGTATGTTCTATTACTAAGTGACTCAAGCAGACAGTCTGGGAACAGAGCAAGCTGCTTATAAGCAGCTTCTGAAATGTAAACATTTTTTAAAAAGTATAATTGACTGTGCAACAGCTGTAAGGAATGATAAATGAGACCTCATGTTCACTGTGTATTCCAAACATTAAAGAAAACAATATAATGTTAACAAAGAAACATGAAAACAGCATATGTTTACACAGTATAGTCTTATTGCTGTGGCATTATCTGCACAAGCTGTGCCAACAAAGGATTACACAGTTAGAAAAGTATAAATAGGTTTTGTATTCTAATTTATTTTTCTGTATTTTTTTCTTTAATGGAGAATGTCAGTATTTTAATGCAAACACAATTTATAGAAAGAATAAGGCTCCCAAATCTAACAGTTTTAGTAAGCCAAAACTTGTTCTCATTTAAGACACTGATAGAGCCTTTAAAGGACAGGATTAGACATAATTCTGATCAAGCTATTTTCCACAAACCTAGGCTGGAGAAAATCTCATCTGTCTTCCACTAACATGAGTCGTATGCTTTTGTTTTCTTTATGGAGAGGGTAAAGAGGGATTCTTGCAATTTATGAACAGGAGGACAGATACTGCTATTTTGGAAGTAAGAATGTTATTCATGTACTTCCCAGAGAAAACATTATTTGCCTGTCTTTTGTGCAGAAGGAAGGTTAATGTTTGCAAAGTATAAAGGTTTATTGAATAGAAATTGCAAAATAATGTTTTGCTGGTAGTTTAGAAATCAAGTATGTTTTATGCCTTGCAGGCAGAAGAGACACATCAATCCTGCTGCTAATACCAGATGACAGAACTATTATTGATTACTTTAGGAGTCTTTGAATTATGTTGCAGATCCTGACACTGGTGGGTAATACAGAGCTGTCTGAAAAGCATGCATGTGGAGTGTGTTTTGCTTGTGTTTCAGTGAATGACAGTGCATTGGGGGCAATAAATTTCACAAAACTTTAGAAATGCAAAAGTTAGGGGTTTAGTTTGAACAAATCACCCTTCTGAAATCAGCAGAAAGATACAGACAGCTCCCAGAAGCACTCTAAAGTAGAGCTAGAATAAATCACTCTTTCAGGATGTCATCCTTGGCCCTTGCCAAAATCACTGGAGATAGAAGCTGATGCACAGGGACAGACTTCAGTTGAATTTCAGAAGATATTACTGGGTAAACCTCATGCTTTCATTACCCTTCAGAGCAAAACCAAGTCACCTGCAGTATCCTGGTATGAACCTGGTAAGACCTGGACAGCTTGTGCAGAACATCTAATAATATCTTTCTTAGTATTCTCAAATGGTTCACACTGTGCAGAAACATTAGTCTTGGGGTTCTTCCTACACAGGCTATCATGTCAGACACTGCAAGGGCTGATCAGTTTTGTAAGCAGCCTGATTTTGCAGACAGTGGCATTTATAACTGAGGATAAACTATTGGTATCTTGGCAGTGGTTTAAACTTGTTTCTGGATTTGCCACCTGAAGTGCAGTTTAGACATAGACAAAAAAAGCAAGTAGTGGATCTCCAAACCATTACCCTTTTATACATTATCTCAAATTTTCACATTCACTTTAATCATTAGTACTTTAGATCTAAATTTCTAGCATAGTGGAATATGAAATCCAGTCTCAGCTTGCCTTCTTTCTGGGTATTAGCCACTAAAGAAATGTACTGTACTGAGTCTACTTGGGAGAAAGGAGATAGACCATGTTTCAGCCTGGATGCAGATTAAAATGCTGCATTGTACTCTTATCTGGCACAAATTTTGAGAAATGACATTTTTTGTCTTTATATGCATTTATCTAAATTATTACAAAACTCAGAGTTCTGTTTCTAAGAATACACGGTATCCCATGATTTCTCTTTAATAAATCACAAAAGCTTTATCAAAAGGTGTGTGGAAGTAATTGCTTTGGCTGCTCTTGAGCTTTACTTCTGTTTTTTCGGTAACTTCTGCTCTGTTAAAAATTGTGCGATGTACTACTTAGCAAGAAATTGTATTCCCGTATTATCCCTTCTTTAAATACAATTTCATTTAAATGTAGGGAATTGTATTATTATATTTATGGGAGAAGGATAATAGCATGTTCTGATACATGACTGATCCCATCCTCCTCCATATACAATATATCTGTAAGATTCACATTATGTGATTGCATAAGATAGATACCTGTAATAAGACTTCTGAGCAGGAATTTCTTACTTTATTTGACCAGCAGAAGCTAGACTGAAGTGAAAATGACATCAAGGGGAAAATCACAGCATATCTTGATATTTTTTCTTATATGTACTGACGTAAAACATTTTCTTTGAGAGCAGGCAGAACATAAGAGTTAGCAAATTTAATTAAAAAGGAGTTTCATAAAGGACACTCATTTTTTTCTGTGAAATGCTGTTTTCATCTTACATCGCACAAGAAATCGGATTAAAGAAAACAGAATGTTGTTTGTTTACTTGCTTGTTTCCTTGGTCCAAAAAAGTTGACTGTTGTCTATTGCTGACCCATTTGCCTGACTAACTTACAAGCTTGTGTACTCGGAGATGTTACCCCATTGATGCTGTCTCTGCCCATCTGTTTTTCCTCTTTGGGACTTGTCCTTAAGAAACACCTCCTTCAGGCTGCCATGCCTATTTACAAAGACATAAGCAGAACACTAACACTTTTGTGAAAAAGCTGTCTTAACAAACACATGTAGTACTCCTAAAGTGTTCAGGCATCCAATACTCTTGTCTTTTCTCCATGGAATGCAGAACAGCTGTGGATGAAATGAATAAATTTCAAAATTAGTGTCTTCTGCAAGCATAATTTAAAATACTAGAGCTCTGGAAAGCAATATCCTTGACAAAAATTAGATACATTTTACACAACTCTGCACAGCAGAATCACTGCTAATTAAGAAAAAAAAAAAAAAATCATGTAAGGAGGCCAGTCTAGAGAGGAACTAAGTTTTTTTTTTAAGTAAAATAAATGTCTTTAAAAGAACAATGTGTCTTATCAAACTTGGATTCAGTATATTTGTTTGTAGGGTAAAATGAGCTTTGGTTAAAACTTGGCCAAAATTCCAGTGTAATGAGTTTTAAAACAAGTAATCCACACTGCATCTTCTAAAAAACCAAATCAGGGCAGTGGGAATTTTTGGCCCCTGTCTGTCTCTCTCTGCTTCCCCATTTGATCTGGGAGGTGCAGAAGCATGATTTTCAAGGTCGTAGTTCTTTTAAATCAACTTGCAGGTATACTGTTTCATGACTATGGAATCTGGAAGAGAGAGAAGAGTCATTTGAGGGGCAACGGAAAAGACTGTACTGTGGATTCCCCAAATTCTTTTTCTTTAGAGCTGCCTTGAGTCACAGAATACAAATAAATAGTAGTGAAACACAGACAGGTATGGTTTTATTACGTGGAACAGTAAAGGATGTAGTGAATCAGTAAGGCCAAGGTTACACAGTCATTTTAATTCACAGTAAGTCCAAAGTGCTACTCAGAGAGACAGTTTTATCCATCTTTTGCCCTTGGCTACTCATGTGCCAGCACCACTTCACAAGGCTGTGCAAAAGAGACGAAATAAAAAGCTTTTACCTGGATCAATTCCAGCTCATTGATAATGCTAACATAGAGGATACTACTGCAAAAAGCATCCAGGAGAGGCAAATGGGAGAGGGGTGATGGGATCGTACCCTCTCACTACAGGCCTGACCGATCTGATGGTGTCGCCATAATCGTGTCAGTGCGATTGAAAAAAACTTTTATATTTTAATTTGTACAGCATTTCCTGAATTTGACAAATTTTTAAAGCAATCTAGAAATTGATTCCATTCTGTATTTGATGTGAAAAATCCCAATGGTCTGATGTTCTTTGCTTGTGTATTCTTGCCCTTTCCAGTAGAAGTACTGAAGGGAGAGAGTTTAATCCAGGGTCTCTCATTTGTCCCCTTCTTCTCATCTGGGAATGGGAATAGGAGGGGAATGAGGAAGGGGCAGGGGTTACCAATCCTTTTACAGTTAAGATAAAGTTTTTGAAACATTCAAGAAGACAAAATAAGTACCTCTTCAACATCAGAATGTTGCTTCTGCTAAATTTCAGAGACTTGAACAAACAAGAGCTTCTCAAAGCTCCTATATTATTTTCTAAAATTAGGCTAATTTCTGGTAAATAATTTAAATAGAGGGTTTCTACTATTTCCCCCTATAATTGTCACAGTGTAATACACATACTGAATCTATATAAGCATAAAAATTGTCATTGATATAGGATGATATTTAGCATACAAATATCTTCATGGAAGATGGAGTGGAATCTTCCAGCTAGAAGTCTTGTCCATGTTTGAGACTAGAGGTGTTCAAATCTCTTGAGGATCTCTGGTTTGTGAACCATCACAATTACAGTAGATTCCCCCTCTACTCACTACTACTAAGCCCTCTAAAACTGAGTACTGCCAAGCTAGGTTTTGAATAATGTAGAAATAAAAATTAAAAAATAAAAATAACTGAGTGGTTCTCTTTTTCACATGGAAAAGGTCATCACTCTAAATGTCTGGCTTGGCAGTATGGTAGCATGGAAGACAATCTGCTTTTTCAGATGTCCTGCTGCAGGGTCTCATCCCAGTTCTCAAGAAATACTTGAATTTGAAATACTGTAAAATATTAAATTAGCACTATTATTTCTTAAACATTTATACCTTGGAATATTTATTTCATGGTAGTATATAAAACACAATTACACAGAGACTTCTGAAGGTTGAACTCTAACAGGGACTATTCTGGGTGCTCAGCCATCACTTAGGAAGGTAAAATCTCTTCCCTGACTTGCAAAATCAGTTCACCTTCCCACACCTGTTTTCAGGAACTTGTGCTTCTTGCCAAGCCATTGATGGTCGCAGGCCGTAAGACTGGCCTTTGCTGTCGTCTGTTTTCCTCCCCAGCCACAGAACGAGATCAGATCTATCAGTTCTTGCTGCGTTTTCCAGGCAAGGTGCCAGTATTTTTGCCATATGCCGCCAGCAGGGTACCTTAACAAAGACATGTCTTAGCGATTGTTTTTCTTAGTAAAGACAAAAAAACCCCTGTATACGTCTTGATGAAGTGTAACTCTAGCGTAACTGAATGCCTTTTCTTTTGCAATAAATTTGATCTTAAATCAGATCAAATTCTTAAAATACAATTTTTCAAGAGAAACTTGCATAATTTTGAAAAACCAGATTAAAACCAGATTAGTTTCTATAAAATCTGTGATGATAAAAGATGTTTTTTGTGTCTGTGCTACACATTGTGCTAATCAGTGAAATAATTAATATTAGAAAAAGAAGCAAATTGATTCCTAAATGTCACAATTACATTTAACAGAGAACATTAAAAGCAGTTATTTCCTTCCTTCATTGCTTACTGTTTTTATTATTTCATTATAATTTTTCATACAAATCCAAACCAGTCCAGCTCAGCTTTTTTTGTTTACAGATAATAACTAAATAGAATTTAAAAGGAAGCTATAGACACCCCTTCAGTAGAATTCATTTTATAGCAAGTCACAAAGATTTTTGTCAGTAGAGCTGAAGCATCTTTTCTCCTCAGTGAGACCAAAACAAGATTGTATTGGAAAAGCTTTATGTGAGAAGGGTCATTGACACTCACATTCAAAATAATTATTCTTGTAAAATTAATTAACTTTTTTTTCTAAAAGTCCAAGCCCTTAGAAAACTTCCCATTAGTAACAGCAGGTCTGTGCTTTTTATGTTTATTGTGGCAGATGTTCTTTACATCCCAGTTTTTTTCAGAACAACAGAATGGTTTGATGGATGAAAGAATGCATCTAGAAGAAGCGTATCAGTCAGCGTCATTAAAAGTCTGAGCCAGAGCCCACTGAAATCAGTAGGAATCACTGGCTTATGTTCACATTTTTCATATCTTGTTAAGAGGGAGTGAATCTTGATTATTAAAAAAGAATGGAATGACATTCTTTACTTGTATTGCACGTAGTTTCTTTTTCCAACAGTGAGGAAGAGAAAGGTTGTATTGGTGGGAGAACCTGTCATTGCACAGATAGATAGCTGGGTTTGTGACCCCAAGAGGCTTTCAGGCTTGCACAGCTACTACCAGGTGGCAATCCCTCCCTGGGGAGTCTGGATAAGGAGTGCTGGGAAGGTTGTTGTGATGCACTAGTACTATTGACAAAGGAAAGAACATTTAAGCAAAGAAGATGGAAGCTAAAGACTAAGGTTTCTATGACAGTGTCCTGTAAAATGCTTCCTGCCCTGCTGAGACCATGGGAAGAGGCGGAAAGGCAAACTTTTACTAGCTTGATTGGCCAGTGTAAGCAGGAAGAATGCAGATTCATCATGAGTTGAAGACAGTTTCAGAATAAAGGGAATACTTTATCTAAAACTCATCTGAATGAAGTGGCGGGAGCTGCAAAAGGGAGTTGCACCATAAGGGAAAATGAGCCAGGAGCTGGTGCTGACAGCAAGGCAGGGAGGGCACAACGCCAAGGTACCCATAGAAAAAGAGCAGAGCATGTCTGGTGATGGTAACCAGGGTCGGACAGCAGTGTGACTGCCAGCCAAGTGCCTAACGATGAGACAAATCTATGGTCAAGCCAGGATCAGGCAAGATCCTGGTAAGCTCAGGCAAGACAATACCATGTTGTTCAGGCAGGGACCACGGGTAAGATCTGAGCTTAAATGCAGCTCTACAGCTGCAGAGTCCCCCAGCAAGGCTTCTCCTGCCTCTTTCTCACACAGCTCTTTCTCTAGAGTCTGATCCAAGGTTGAAGGGCTGCGTCACATCACTGCTGGTCTTGAGCACTGGCAGCCAGACTTTCCTAGGAGGGTGAAGAGCCTGTTGGTGCTGGTCCCTAACAGTGACACTGTGTAATTTTAAGTTTGACACTTAAAATCTAGAAAGTTGTACCTGAGTGTTTAAACTGAAGACTGCAAAAGAGCTCACAAATGCACAGGAACACAAGACTCTGAAATGGTGATGCTGCTGAGAAGGAAAATTTTGATCTTTTGTATCCTCTGGTTAAGAAATAACATGGAGGAACAGGACTATCCTCCCTTACTTAAAAGAATGACATAGCAGATATTGGAAACTCAGTGAGAAGAAGACAATCAGTAGCACACTGTAACATCAAGACAGAAAATATACATGAGATGATAGAATAAACTGTGCCCAGGGCAGAGACATATACAATCAAGAAATCAGATTCAAATAAAATCAACAAATTAACCACCTCACTGAATTTGTATGGATTGAAATTCCAAGCCTGAACTGGACAGAGGTAGTACTAGGTCTCTCTTAATAACCACCTAGAAAGGCTGACAACATAGACTGCAATACTCTGAGAAAAATCAGGAAGGTAGCAGTTGTACTGAGGAACTTCAGTTACCTGCCCCCCTCCTCCCGCTTCGGACTGGATGAACATGATACTGAGATGAAAATGTTAGACAGTATGAGTGACTTTCATAGAATAAGTGGTTAGTAGACCACATCCAAAAATACAAACCTTGACCTTGTACTGAATAACTAGCAGGATCTAGTAAAAATCTTACTGCCAAATTGCTCTTCTCTAACAGTGATTATGTTCTTGTTAAGCACGCTCACAAAGGCAGCAAATCTCAAAAAATCCACACCTCTCGTGCCCTACTTTGAAAGGGAAATATAGAAAATGAGGAAGCTTCTTAACAAGATGTCTGAAAGGGATAGTCCAAGGAATTAAATTCTCATAGGCATGTAAGCTACTGGAGAACACTATACTGGAATCACAGCATTAATGCTTATCACCTATGGAAATGGCAGAGAAAATATAAAAGGAAGCCGAAATCACTTTCCAGCAAAGTCAGGAAGACTACTATAAACAGGAAGGAATCCTTCAAATTGTATTTAAAACAAGAAAATAAAAAGTATCATGAACTCGAATAGATTAAATGTAAATATATGATCAGTTAGGCAGAATGGAAAAAGAATTTGAATCAACAAGATAAAAGAATCAAAACTCATACTAAGTTATATTTCAAACACAGCAAAAAACATGTCAGCATCCATTGAGGCAGTGGATGATTTGTATGAAATGTGTATTCAAGGAGATTATTTCTTTCCATCAGTATTTTCTATGGAAAAGAAATGAAGATACTGCCATGCTAAAGTGCTATTCTCTGGGAAGGGAGCTCAGCAGACAATCTGTCTGAATTTGAAGTTATTGTGAAAGCAGCTATAGATAAAATATTACAGAAAAAAAGATTAAAAGCTCGGATAAAATACAAGGAAACCACAACTATCACAAAAACTCTGAAAGAACTCGGGTCTGAAACAGCTGAACTACTAAAGGGTTTAACCTCTTATTTTACTGGGCAGTAAATAAAATAGCAGATTAAATTCAGTCTAGATAAATGCAGTGTAGATAAATGTAAAGAAACCAGTGCTTCTGAGGAAAAGCAATCCTAGCTTCACAAATAAAGCAATGGACTCCGAGTTGACTGTTTCCACTTAGAAACAAGACCTCAGGATTTTGACAGTTTTATGGAAGTGTCAGTTCAGTGCAGTCAGTGCTCACTCCATGTCCCAGGGAAAAAAACGCTTAAAAATTACAAGGAAAGGAATAGAGAACAAAACAGAAAACACTTTTATTTAGCTGAATAAATGCACTATTTGCCTGCATTTCAGTGCTGTCCTCATTACAGAAGGGCAATATATAAACTTTGGAAAAGATTCACAGAAGGAAAACAAGGGTCTTTGGAGAAATGGAAGTCTATCTCAGTCACACTATCAGAAGTGACTGTCAGCTGGCATTCTCCAGCCGGGGAAAGAGATGACTTGGGAGGTATAGCAGAAGATGACAGGAGCCAGGTTCAAAACAAACAAAACAAGGTTGTTTTCATACATAAGATAGGAGATCTGTGGAATTCTGTGACAAATAAAGTTGCAATAATAAATAACTCTACATGGGTTACAAGGGAGAATGGACAAGTTCTTAGAAGAGTCTTAGAAGAAAGACTCATCATAGGCCACTAAATGGAAAAACCACATCAGAATCAAGGAATTCCCAAAGCTGAACATAACTGAAAGCTGGGAAATCAGTAGATAGTATCATATATACTTGCTCTTTTCCTGCTTTTCTCTGACTATCCACTTAGGCTACACAGACCCTTAGTCTGAACTAGTACAACAATTCTATAGTCTAATACTTTCATAATTCTTTATTACTATGAATTATTCTTATTTCTTTATACAGTGGCCCAAATTATATGCACTTTACAAACAAAAAGAACATGGCTTACTTGATGAGCTCACTATCTGAAAGTCACATGATAAAAAGTATTAATATTCCTTCTATAGCTTTTATGTCTAGGAGCTTTAACCATGACTCAAAATTCTGCTCACCTAAAATAAATCATAGACAGAAAAACAATGCAAAAATGGAAATACTAAGTCTGCCCCAAATGGACTGGAAATACAGGCACAGAACAAGAAAAACAGACAGGTACAGCAGGGAAGCACAGATAAACTGTGAGACAATGTGAGAGACAGTATCCATTGGACCTTACATTTTTTGGGAGCATGGTGGTAGAAGGGGATTTTGAGAGGAAAAATTAACTGAGTTTGCAGGTATTTATATGGAACACATTTAAAGTATGAAGGATTCCTGGGAAAAAAACCCCACAAACTTGTCTGAAAACTTAACAGAGAACAGGAGGCAAATACACTGTGTTAAACAAATGTGCATGGCAAATATCATCCGCTATAAAGAAAAGGCAGGTGAAAGAAAGAGTAATCGGTAAAGTGTACTGAAATTAAACCTAAGAAATTTATCGCTGATGCAGCAGAGGAGAATTCACTGGAGGGATAAAAATGGAAAAGGAATATGGTAGAAGCTGAGAAGAATCATTACAATAGATATGGCAACATCAGAACTGCATTTTCAAAAACCAGGGAAAGGAATATTGATGTAAATGTGAAGGGAGATGAGCCTAGAAAAGAATTTTAGCTGAATGGGCGGATAGGAAAGCTGCACGTGAGGCATGTTTTGCACTGAATCATTCAGACACAACTTCAGTGGCAGGATCTACAGCGAGGTCTGAGTTAAGGATGATGTCCTTTGTATGAGCAAGAGTGACAGGGGGTGGTCTCAGTGGCTGAAAAGAAGGTAGGCACATAAAGACAGAGTGAAGGTGGAAGGATCTCTCTTTTAGCTCTGTCAAGCTTGAGCTGACAAAAATCTACAAAATGATATTTTTTTCTTAAGTTAAAATGTCTATTTGATTAAGAGATTGCAAGAGTTGAACTTAACACAGAGTGGGGAAGAAAGGATATGGAAGGCAGGAGTCTGCTGACTGTGAGTATCTATCTGAGCACAGGTACCTTATGTGGGACC
The DNA here is from genome assembly GCF_000700745.2 of Antrostomus carolinensis. Classification (NCBI taxonomy): domain Eukaryota; kingdom Metazoa; phylum Chordata; class Aves; order Caprimulgiformes; family Caprimulgidae; genus Antrostomus; species Antrostomus carolinensis. Next base: position 3,820 of record NW_010291075.1, on the reverse strand, counting down.
TGACTGCAATAGAACACCTGCATTCTGTATCAGCAAGTAAAAGAGGGAGTGGGGCCCATCTCTCCATAAATAAAGACACATGTTACTTAGCATGACAATTCACAAAGAACTAAAGATACAGGTAGCCTGAATTCTAATGTTTCCTTTGCAGTCTTAATATATATGTAATTTAAATTCAGAAAGCTCTTCCACTGTTATATACTGTTGTTTTTTACTTTTCTTGGATTCTTTTGTAACAAGTGTACCACATAATCAAAAACCCCCACAATTAATGGACTAAGGCTGAGCATGGCTTAAGGAGTGCAAGAAGTATCTTGCTATTTGATGGGAACATTCCCTGGCAGCATTTGACTGCAGTAGATCTTATAGCAGTCTGTAGTTTATTATTTCAAAGTCCTATTGTTCAGATACTATTGATACTGGATTTCTTCTCTTTGTAATTTAAAATGGCAAGGACATCTGATTCAGTCTTTTCCTCTTTATATTTTACCATATAATACTAGATAAAAGAGCAGAGATCACTGAGAGAGGTGCTTGCTGTAATGGCACAGTTAAAGAGTGAAAGCTGGAACAATTCTCTTTGGAAAGATATTTGAAGAGGTCAGTCTCCCTGCTACAGATGGTGATGTTTTGATGGACAAAAAAAAGTCTGCTGTTTGGATTCAGACAGGTAGGTCATGACTTTAACTGTCTGCTCACTGACAGGAAAAAAAAAATAGATACAGGATTTCATACTATTATTTCTACATTCACAGTTGAGGGATGAGTTAAAAATATACTTACTCTTGAGATTATTCCCTAGGTGAGGACATGTTGTATTATTGTATGTCTTTCTTTGAAAAGTCGACACTTTCATTAAACTAAGGTAATTTATGTGAGTGTGACTGTATTCTCTGCTGACTTGCTATTGTGTAACTCCTTCTAAAATGGTCTTTACAGAACGACAACAAAGATTATTTTTTTCTTAGGTCAAAAGTACAGTTAGAAGATATTATTTTCTCTCTTTCTCCAGCAGTTGAAGAACAGCTCTGAAATGGAGATTCTTATACCTACTTCTGCAATAGGCTGTGCACTGAAGGCTCGACCTGAAGAGAACCCACTGGAATGCTGAGATAATTGAAAGACCCGAAGTGCTTGTTGACACGACCTGTTATATTGAAATATTTCTAGGCATTTTTTAGGCATTATGTTAGTGATGGAGATGCCATGAAATTTTCATACAAGATGCACTATTTTAGCTCTTCATAATTTTGCTCTAAAAATAATCTTTTAGGATAATTTTTTCTATGTATATGAGGGTAGTACTTAAAGGTGCTAAACTGACAACACTTACAATCTATTTAATGGATATAGCAATGTCAGTACAATGCCAGCTCCCAGCATCGTGCCATCAGTACCTCATTTCTTCAACCAAAAAGGCAACTGAACATTTCAACATCCTTGATTATCTGCTGAGATTGGCACAGGCCTTGCAGAAGTAAGGACATCAGACATTCTCTCTGAAGGCTTCTTTCATTTGGACCATGAATTCTCCCTTCTTTTCTCCTTATTTGACATAGTCTGACTCTACTAAAGGAGGTTAGGCCCTACTAAGGGGGACTTATCTTTTAATAGATGTTTTAATAGCCAGCAACTTCCAAAGAATGATGATCAAAAGCTAAACTGATAGTTTTAGTTAATTTCTATGCTGTATGTTTTTTCTGACCTGTACAATTGGAGGATTTGTTGGCAAGCCCTGTGTTTATAGCACCCAGAAGTTTAGGGAAACAGTGAATAAATTTTAGGTACTTCAGTTATTTTTATTTTATTGATGTGGGGTTTTTTCTATTGAGGAATGAGGGCAAAGCAAGCTGACTACAGAAGATAACAAAGAATGTGTGCATGCTATTTTCAGAAATAAAAGTGTGAATGTTCCTTTGGAGGGGGGGAAAAGGAGAGAGAAAAGAAAAAGAAGGATTTGTGACAAGAAAGAGTAAGACAGAAAGGCTGAGAGGGCTCAAGTCATGGAACAGAGTACAAAGAGGGAAATAAGAACAAGTGGTTGGGCAATGTGAGGTGCTGATGAGGAGCAGGGGCTGGCAACCATTAATTAACTTCCTCTTGATCACCTATTCTTGCCAGAACTGTGTAGGTAGAAAATGGAATAATCCTAGCACTGCAGGCTGCCCCAGAGAGCTGAACTGAAAGCCAGACAGTTCACATATCTGCTTTGACTTTCATGCTTAAAGGACTCGTAAGTTCCTCCACTGCTTTACAGAGCATTCCCCTCCCATTGCCCATGTTATGTGCTGAATGCCCTCCTTCTTTGAAGCTGGCTGTGTCCTTCAGTGTGCTCTTCTACAGAAAGCCAAATTTGGGGTCAGTTCTGTTTACTTTTCCTTCCTCTTACATGTGATTTGAGTGGTCCTGCCAATCACTGTGTATGGGACAGGATTGGGGGCTTGTCTCTTGGCAGGCAGGGAATACTGCAGAACTTGCTGCTGCACATGTCAGCACGGATCTGCAGAGTCTAAATGAAGGGATCTAAGCCCTGCGACTTGTCCTACTAAGACTGTGATTGTGTGTGAAGAGAAAGTAGGATGTGGATGCCAGTTAAAAGCAAAAAAACCCCCAAATCCTTAAGGTGTTAAAAAGTAAGACATACACAACTCCTACTGGAACAGGGAAGCTGGTCAGTGTTGATGGGAAGACTAGACTGCATGGGCCAACAGCATACTTGGGCAGGGCTAGCAAAATGATATTCAGGAAAGGAGTTCATTGTGCAGTCAGGCTACCTGTGCAGAATTGATGGGAGGAAACAGGAGGTAGCTGTGTAAACATGTCAACAATTGATGTGATAACATGCTATAAAAAACCTTGGAAATTGCAGCACAGAATGAACATAGAATTCACATTTTTTCTTTGGAATTTTATGCCCTTCCAAAATACTCAAAATCTGAAACACAGAAGTTTATTTTTTAAACTATTTCAGATATATAATTGCATCATGCACTAACTGGCTATCTCTATGCTGTATTAAAAAAAGATGACTAGTACACCCATATCACACTACCTGGGAAGGCTTGTGTGGGTGATGCATGCAGAGCTCTTGTCACAGACCGTGTACATGCCAAACTTTATGTTCTCGCTACATTTCATCGTAGAACTAGTTTGACCCTGCTTGCATTTATCCATCATTAAACACACATCTTCCAACAATGCTCTTACAATTCTGGTGCAAGCTTTCATGTTCAGCACAGTTCTTGATCCTCAGGCTCTTGAAGTCATACTAGTGTGTCAGAGCATCAATTCTTTAAGATATCCCTGTTCTTGTAATTACAAAAATAACTTGGGAGAAAGAGCCAAAACCCAGATTATTTCCTCAGTTTTTTAAACATGTCATCGTGCACCGTGCAGCTTCTACGTGTGGGGCTGGCAGCGCCGCTGGGGGAGACTGTGGCGACTGGGAAGGCGTCGGGACTCTTGCAAAAGGCAACGGCCCGGCATTGCTCGCCAGCACCTTCCATCTCTCACCGTTAGGGTTTGTGTTTAGCTCCTGGGCTCACGTGAGGTGGTCAAACAAAAATCCCTGGTGGTTTTTTTTTTTTGTTTGTTTGTTTTTTAGGTTTTTTCCCCCCCGAGTGCAATGGCTTATTATTTTTCAAGAGTGCAAGAATAATCTTGTCAAGGCAACAAAGTCCGCACGGAACTCGTCTCTCAGAACAGGGGCTGACAAAAGCCGGTTCGTAACGCTTCATTTCCACCCGGGGGAACAGGGGAAATGGCAGTGGTTTGGGGGCCGTTTTTCCGAACAGCGATCCTGCACAGGGCCTGCACGGAG
>NW_010291074.1:5667-7230 GCF_000700745.2 Antrostomus carolinensis | reverse complement strand
TTAAAAATGCATGAAATGCAGGCAGCTGCCTACGGGGACTCGCACACGCACGCTCACGCGTGGGCACGTTTTCAGCATCACACCCACGCTGCCGGGTTGGGCAGGGGGGCAGCCTGGGGGGGCACACTGCACTCACTGCCCTGATTTTGGGGTATCTGCCCAGGGGGCTTCACTCTCCCTTCGCTGGTGCTGTTTGATGCCCTGTGTGTCCCCAGGCCTGGTGTGAGGCTGTGTGTCTGTGGCACGGGAGGAGCTCAGGCGTGGCACAGCCCTTCTGCTCGGCTCTGTCGGTGCCACCCACCCACGTCAATGCCACGGTGGTGCAAAGTCCACCCGGCACATCCCCATGTTGCACCCAGGAGCCGGATGCCGCAGTGGATGCTGGAGCGTGCTTCAGGCTCCCTTCAGGGATCCAGTGCATCCCAAAAAGCCATCCCTGCTCTGGCTGGTCCCACTGGAGACATGAAGCAAGTGACAGGGTCCTGCTGCCAGGGAAGGTGAGGTGGGCACAGGCTCACCCAGTCCCCCAGCTGCCATCACAGCCCTGACCTCGTTTATCTCCGGCTTCTCCGCGCCTTTAATACACCCCGGCCAGATGGCTGCGAGCCAGGGGAGCCGGGGGGACGGCGGCTCAGCCCTGTTACGGGGACACAGACCCTGTTCCCTGTGCTTGGTGGCATCCCATGGCCCCAGCGAGGCTGCAGCCCTGGGGGGTACCATGCGGTCCCAGCCCCAGCGTGGCCCTCACCACTGTGGTGATGCTGGTGCCCATGGTGGGACAGATCCCTGCCGCCCTGGCAGGGAAGGGTTAACAAATTCATCTCACATACGTCTGATTTAATTTAAGTCTCATTTGCATAGCTGATTTGGTGGCTGCAACACCTTGGCTGGTGCTGTAAAGACACCAGGGGTATTTTTAGCTGCTTTGGGCTTCAGCCAGACAGCCCCAAGCAACACCCAACCCGTGTCCCATCATGGGCACCTGGGAGGGGACGGGCACATCCAGCCCGTGCCACGCACCGAGGCTTCCAGCAGGAGCAGCAGAGGATTTGTGGGATTAAGGTTTTGCCTTTTTTTTTTTTTCTGATTGCAATCCTGTTTTAAGAAGAAGAAACAAACCCCAGAAGCCAACAACAGCCCGAGCTGTGATGTCTGGATGGAATAAAGGGTGACACGGCGTGAGATGGAGCAGCTTCATCCCCTGCCCAGCTTCCCAGCTGTGGATCCAGCCACAGAGTGTTTCCCATCCTCTTCCATCCTCTGCTCCCATCACTGGGAGCTTCCTGGCCTCGCTGCCACGTGCTGCTGCCCACACGGCTCCTTCACCCCCAGAACGGCTGCGTTTCACCCCAGAAGGAAGGAGGACATGGCAGCGAGAGCGGGGAAGTTTTCCTGAGCCTTTTGGAAATCCCTGCGGCTTCCTCTGGGCTCAGCCCTGGATCCCACGGCAGCAACGTTGAGGAAATGTGAATTACCCACAGGAAACCGCATTGCTCACCCAGTGCTGCCCACGGCCAAACCCACGCTGCCTGCCACGGCTCACCGGGGCCGTGCCCCCCCTGC
>NW_010291074.1:4416-5520 GCF_000700745.2 Antrostomus carolinensis | reverse complement strand
TGTGCGTGTTCATGGGTGCACGGGTGGCAGTGCACACGCACACACACACACGCACCCACGCACATGCCAGGTGGCAGAGCAATCGGTCTCTCAACTCCTCTGACTAGTTAACATAAATTGACACTGACTAATTAACCACCCCAGAGCATTAGAGCCTGGATACCCCATCGCTGGGAGCAGCAGCCAGCCCAGCCCTCGCTGTCGAAGCACCATGGCCAGGCGCTGCCTTACGCTGGCCACCAGCCACCCCTGATTGCCCACAGTGGGATTGTCCCCATCCCTGTCCCCATCCCACAGCCCTCACCGAGGCTGCTAGCAGTGGTAACGAGATTGTTTCCTAATCCACTTATTCCTGGCTGGTGCAGAGGGCTGGTGACGCTGCTTCCAGCGTCTGCTGTGCCGTGAACCCCTGATGAACGCATCACCTCCAGTCCCCGGTACCCCAACGCCCCAGCCACCCCCGGGGGTGGGAGGTGATGGGACTGGGGGAAAACCTCAGTGGTCTTGTCTGAGCAGCCACGGGGCAGGGAGAGCTGCCAGGGGAGGTGAAACTCCTGTAAGGACCACGGTGGCATCATCCCTGCTCCATCCCTGCAGGGAGGGTTGAACCTGCAAGAGGAGGTGACACCATCAGCCTCACCTGCCCTGCAGCAGGGTGACCCCAGGGAGCAGCAGTGATGAGCAAACCGTGTATAGGGGAGGTGAAACTCATGTAAGGACCACGGTGGCATCATCCCTGCTCCATCCCTGCAGGGAGGGTTGAACCTGCAAGAGGAGGTGACACCATCAGCCTCACCTGCCCTGCAGCAGGGTGACCCCAGGGAGCAGCAGTGATGAGCAAACCGTGTATCAGCCAGGAAGGGAGATAAGGAGCCTGTCCCAGAACTCACTCCACAGAGTGCCCGGGGCAAGGGGCTGCTGTAGGGAGTGGGGACACAGGACACGTCACCCCAGCACGGTGACACCCGCTCTGCAGCTCTGCAGGAGGAAGGAAAAGGAAATTTCTAGCTTCCCTCTTTGCTGAGGGCTCTGGTTTGGCTGCCTGGGAATTGGGGGGCCCCTGTACAGATCCCATCCTGCTGCCACACCCCGTGTCCTCCGCCA
>NW_010291074.1:3872-4116 GCF_000700745.2 Antrostomus carolinensis | reverse complement strand
CCTGCCGGTGCACGCCGCTCCCCACCGCCTGACTCGGGGCTGAGTCACAGCTCCTCACGCTCAACCGGTTTTTGGGGGAGACCCTTGGGCTCAGCGTGGGAACAGCCTGACCTCAGCAGCAGGGTGACACAGAGCCATGGCCAGCCCCGCCGAGCTGCCTGCGGGACCCTCAGCTCCCAAAAATAAGGGGGAGTTGCTGTGAATTTGGGGTGTTGATGTTCCTGGGAAGCTTTTGCTCATTGCT
>NW_010291074.1:3478-3746 GCF_000700745.2 Antrostomus carolinensis | reverse complement strand
CCGATCGATATGTTTATTGCTGAGCTGGAAGAAAACGTCTGGTGAGACATGGACCCCCTGAAATCACCCAGCTGAGCCAAGTCACTCCCCCAGCGGCATCAGGGACAGATCCTGTGCAGAGGATGGGGACCAGAGCCCCCCGAGGAGGACACAGGGTCCTGGGGCAGCTGTTGGGGACACTATGGTGGGAGCAGATCCCTCATCCAAGGGTTGGGAGAGAGCCACAGGGAGAACGGATGGGGCTGGAGAACACTCAGTGCACGGAACA
>NW_010291074.1:2959-3386 GCF_000700745.2 Antrostomus carolinensis | reverse complement strand
GGAAGAGTGAAGGAAAAGCCCAGGGCCGTGGCGATGGCAGCGGGAGGAAGCCTGGCCCTGGTGAGGGGCTGCCCTGGTGCACGTGTGTCCCATGGGGACATTGAGGTCACAGCTGGGCGCTGCGAGAAGAGGCACCGGCTGTGCCCGTTGTGCCCGTTGTGGGACCAAAACTCTCTCGATGCTGGGAAAGGGCTTTTCCTGGATGAACCCGCAGCTGCCAACGCCTCTCAGCCGCCCCTGGGGCTGCGGGTTGTGACATGTCCCACAGCAGCCGCGAGCCAGGACTTGCAGCCTCGTGCCACAGCCTCGGAGATGCTGCAACTGGAGACACCCAACCCGGCACCCCTGTGCCAGAGACAGGACCCCCGGGACCCCTCCTACAGGGCTCCTGGCTGGGGTCTGACCAAGGACCTGTGTCTCCCCGGGG
>NW_010291074.1:2590-2860 GCF_000700745.2 Antrostomus carolinensis | reverse complement strand
ACCCACCTGGGAGGGGGGATACCTGCCTGGCTCTGCCCACTCCCCTCCTCGTCCCCCACTCTTGGGAAATGTCCCCACACCCTCCAAAGTCTCATTCACCACCTTTCAGGCCTCGAGTGCTTCCAGTCCGGCTCGCTGGGGTTATTTAGCTCAGACCCAGAGCGATGCTGCAGTGAGGGGATGTGCCCTTGGCCATGTCCACGTCTGGGGGTCTCAGCCCAGCAGCCCCCAGTGTGGTACAAAGCAGGCTGGAGCGGTGGGGGCTGGCAT
>NW_010291074.1:2149-2484 GCF_000700745.2 Antrostomus carolinensis | reverse complement strand
GATGGGACGGCTCTGCTCCCCTGCGGTCCCTCTGGTCCCCACGCTGCTCTGTGCTGCGAGTCACCATCTGCTCCCTGCAAGGGCCGGGGACAAAGCAGCCGTACGGCCGGGCTGCGGGTGCTGCTGGCCTTGTCACTGCTCCGTTGCACAAGTGCAATGAGTTTCACGGTCTCAGGTGATGAGTGAAGGACCAGGAGAGGTTTGGCAGCTCAGGGTCCAGCCCCACTGCCCCACACTCACCTGTTCCAGCTCCCAGGTCCCCACCGTGGACTTGTTCAGATGAGAAAATGAGGGCGCGAGCGTGTGTGTGTGTGTGTGTTAATGAGGATGTGCAT
>NW_010291074.1:1184-2115 GCF_000700745.2 Antrostomus carolinensis | reverse complement strand
GCTTGGGACGGGGCCTCGTGGGCCGTGTCCTGCCCCGGTTTTGGCCAGGTGAGCCCTGGGCAAGGTCAGGCAGTGGCAGGGCAGCGATGGCCAGCTCAGCTCAGCACCTCTTGGATTTGGATGCCCAAGACCCCCATGGCTCTGGGTCGGGGGGAGAACATGGCCCTGGGTGCTGCTCAGGGGTCCCTAGCCCACATCCCCCATCCCAGGGGAGCAGGATCCTGGTGGGATGGGCACTGGGATGGTGCCCCCCCACCACATCCCTGTGATTAATTTTTCCCCCCTTGATCTCACACAAAACCTGCCGTGGTGTGAGATGGCAGCGGGTGGTCGAACCCTTAATGAGCCACTTTAGGGATTTGGCTTTATTAATGGCATAAATGATAATTAAGGGACAATTAAAGTTACCAGCCTCCAATAAAGGACAACAGGACCCACATGCATTGTGTGTCCAGGCTGGGGACCCTCGGCTGTGTGGGGTGTTCCCATCCCACCCCTGTCCCCTTGTCCCAGTCCCCACATCAGCAATTGCTGGATACTGGACCCTCCCAGGACCAGGCTGGTGTTTTTGGGGGGGACAAGTAAGAGCTGGAGGTGCCTGTCGTGCTCCTGGCAGGGTATTGCCACTGTGGGCTCACCCAGCAACCCAGGCCAGGCTGGGGACCCTCGGCTGTGTGGGGTGTTCCCATCCCACCCCTGTCCCCTTGTCCCAGTCCCCACATCAGCAATTGCTGGATACTGGACCCTCCCAGGACCAGGCTGGTGTTTTTGGGGGGGACAAGTAAGAGCTGGAGGTGCCTGTCGTGCTCCTGGCAGGGTATTGCCACTGTGGGCTCACCCAGCAACCCAGGGCCCCCCGTGACTGGAGCACTGGGGTCCCGAGGGGCTGTGACACCATCTCTGCGTTGGCGCTGGAAGGTGCCAGTGGCTT
>NW_010291074.1:550-1035 GCF_000700745.2 Antrostomus carolinensis | reverse complement strand
ACCAGCCGCAGCCGGCAGCGCCCGTTCTCCATCTGTGCTGAGCTGGGAACCGGCTGGAGGGAGGATGGAGGTCCCGGGAACGGGGATGGGGGCGGCAGACGTGGCCTCCCAGGAATGTCGGGATGGGCTCTTTGGGGAAAACAGCCATTTCCCATCAGCTGCATCCGCTGGGAAGCGGTGAGGGGATTCCTGGTGGGCAGCGGGAGGCTGAAGCTTGTCTCCTGCGCACGTGCCCCATTTTGGGTCAGCACAAGGGAGGCTCAGCCGTGCCCCCAGCAGTGCCCAGCCCGGGGGGAGCGATTCTGCCTGGGTTTTTGCTCTGTGACCCACCAACGTGGCTGTTACCCTGCAATCCCGTGTTTGGGGGCACACGTGGGCTCCCCTCCCTGCTGCCCTCCTGGTTTGGGGACCCCAGTGTGGTGCTGACTGGGCCCACTCAGCACAGGCGGGACGGCAGCCCGACGCCGTCGGCCCGGGTGGGGGGT
>NW_010291074.1:0-515 GCF_000700745.2 Antrostomus carolinensis | reverse complement strand
CTTTGATATCCATAAAGTCTTCCCCGAGGGATACTCGTTACCTGCAGCAAACCTGTGCCTGGCATCTGGCTGCTAATCCCGGGATTAGCGGGTGTGGGGACGGTGGCAGATGGAGCCCAGCCAGGCCAGGACACCCAGGGTCCAGTGCTGCCCACGGACCTGGCACCCTTGGGGTTTCCTGGGACCCCTGGGGTCACCAATGCAGCTGGGTCCCCAATGAAGCCACCTCCAAGGAGTGCCTGGCTGCTCCCGGGGGGAATTCCCACCCGGGATGTCCCCTGGGACACTGGTCCCCCCCGGGGCCCCCGGGAAAACCCCTGAGCAGTGGGTGTCAGATGGCTGAAGGGAAATGAGACGTGTCCCCTGCTCCCCACCACGGCCCTTCCCAGCTGCAGGAAAAGCCTTTTCTGGGAATCCAGTAACCCCGTGTCTGGGTCAGGTCCCAGCAAGGAGGAGGGGCTGGGGGTGCAGCAGGGTACAGGCACCCATCAGGGCTGGGGAGCTCTGCCCAGAGG
>NW_010291073.1:0-7883 GCF_000700745.2 Antrostomus carolinensis | reverse complement strand
GGCACTTGGCCTTATTGAAACTCATGGAATTAGTCCTGGCCCATCAATCTAGTGAATTACTCCTACATTCATGACTGGAGCAGCACGTGGATCTGGATCACTCCAGAGCATCTACTCTGTGTAGGAGTTTCCTTATGGGGTGCACTTCCTTTCTTGCTGTCCTGATGCAGCAGAGTTATGAGTGACACAGAGAAATCGCTGCCGTGTGCCTGCTACTCCCACTTGTGGGGATATCCCTCTTAGAAGGTTCCCAGCACCCAAGGACCAGAGAAGACAAACCCCAAGGTGCCTGCGGTTTCTGCTGGAGGGCCAATAGGGCACAAAGTGATGACCTAAGGATTCTTCTGTCTCTTTGATGCAGATATTGGTCTGAACTTGAATCCCATCCTCTCTCTCTTCAATTATACAAGTAGAGTGTGTGTCAAAAGAAAAAAAAAAAGATAAAAAAAATAATCAGATGTGAGGAAGTTAATGCTCCCTGTCTTCCCGAAAATACCACTCTGCTAGAGAATGAAGAGAAGGATTGTTTAGGTCCTCACAATCCAATGCACTGGATGAAGAGTGGCACAAACAATCCTTTTAATAACCAGACATGACCTGGCCTGCTCACCCCTCTGTCCCATCACTGGCCTTGACATTTCAGACCAACCATGTGACATTCTGCATGAGATCACTCTGCATTTGACCCAGAGTGCTCGGTTAGAGAAATACTCACCCATCTATTCCCAGTAACACTGCACTCTTCATTTCGTAAGGCATCAATTGCAGCAAATTAGCTGCCAGTCACAGAGAGAAATACGGCTGCTAATGAAAACTTCCCATTTAGCAGCGCAAACCTCATCATTAATGTTATCACTAACATTATTTTTTTATTATTTTTAATTTATCCCTGTGAGGTATTGAGGTCAGGATCAGGGTTCAATTGTTGTTTGACTTTCCAAAACATAGTGGTGAGTAACACCCTCTGCCTGGTAAAGCTTTGCTGGAAGTTTCAAAGGGAGTAGGATCAGACTGAGAAGATGAGCATGGACCTCCTTTTCCTTTTTTCCTTACTCTTTGTGGCAATCCCTTTTTCATCCATGTGCTTACATCTGCTGTGAAAGGTGGGAACTGCTCTGGCTGTAGACCAGCTAGCTCTGCAATGGTCATCTTCAGTCACGTGCTGGCCACGGGCAGTTGCGCAGAGTAGCAATTAAACTCCAGACAACTGAGTTATTTTGTTTGTTATTGGCAGTAATTACTCCCATGGCCAACTAGGGCCATTGAGGTTGAGGCACTGAAGATCTGCAGCAACTGCAACATAGTCAAGACCTCTTGTACTAACACCTGATGCATCATTCAGTCTTTACCCACTTGCTCCCTCCCATTTTTAGCCTTTCTCAGAGGTGAACAATTTGCAGCACACATGGCTGGTCAATGTGGATAAGAAAGTCCTGAAGGATGGGTGCTAAAATGTTGTCTTCTATCACACATCTGTGTTTTCACAGCTCAAAGAGATAAAACCTTCTACTTGATTCTGGAAAGAGAGAGGCATTGTAATTTTAAGGTGAAAAAAAATAAAACCAGAACAGATTTAAAAAAGGAAACTCTAGTTATATGTCTGGGTGTGACAGGTGGTGAGACACAAACCACAATTTCAATAAGCAAAGAACAAAACTAAAAACACAGCAAGAACCTTTCTGAGCTAATTTGATGTACGTTGCATTAATTCTGCATATTAATGCAGACAGGGAAGCTGTAAACAATATTTACAGCTGTACACCACTACCAGCCAATGATGATGGCCCACAGCAGACCCAAATCAAACAAAGCTCCCAGTGCTGAGCTCTGTGCTGGCTGAAGAGCATCATTCTATTTGATGGGGTGGAAAGAGGAATGAGAGTTGGTGGCTGATGCAGTTTATCAATGGGTTGGTTCAGTTGATTGAGAATGAGGAAGATGTTCTGATGAGACGTTCTTCACTCTAAGGATGATGTAGTTATTAAGGGCCCAGTTGGAAAAACTCCTTTGAAGGTTCACACATCCTGAAGTAGAATATCTTAAGGAAGAGGATAGGATCAAATAAAGCAGTGGAAAAATTAATTTCTGTCCTGGGGCAAGTTCCAATATTTCCTGTTTGCTCCTGTTTTGAATCAGGATGCCAACCTGAAGTATTAAAAAAAAAAATCAAAAACAAAACAAAAAAACCCCTCTGTTATTACCATTTTTTTTTTCCCTAGAAATGACAAAATGTTTCACTTCAGCCTCTCCAGTGAGGTGAAAAGATCTGCTATGCCAGAATTGAAGCTCTGTGTTTGTTTGTTGAAATCATTTCAAATGTCACTTCTTTCATACGCCCTGTCATGGTTTCAGGACTGGGTTTCTCAGCCGGAACCCAGTTTTTCAGTCTACTTGTGGCTAAGTTCATGTTACCTGAAATGGAACAAGTCGGTGGCCCAGATTTGCATGTGTATGTGTGTCTACACATATGAGAACAAGGGGGTTGGACTACACGATCTCCAGAGGTCCCTTCCAACCTCTACCACTCTGTGATTCTATGAACATGGACTTTTTGTTTTAAATGAACGTACTTTTTGTCGTAGGTTTTCAGATTCAGGTCAGATCAAATCCAGGGCTTCCTCTGATTGCACCGCAGGCAAATTCTTGTTGAAACAAAGGGGGATTTTGCAAGCTTAAATTTACAAAAAAAATGAGTGGATTTGAATTAATTTCCTTTCCAGCTGTTCTGTCTGGCACCAGAGTGCTGCCAGCTCTGGCTGATGGCACAACATCAGCCTGAAACATCTGAAACATCAAGAGTTACTAAGAATTTGAGTAATTTTGTGTCCTTTTCTAAAAGGGATGCTGCTACAGGCAGAGAAAGAAGGTAGAAGATAGGGTGACTGAAATGCCTTTTGGAGAGTAAATGAGATACGTTGGCTTGTCCCTGTCTCTGACCACTTGTTGGACTATTAATGATATTTCTTACTCCAGGGGTTTTATGCACTAAAATGAATTGCTGGCAACTCTCTTGTTCATCACACTTATTTGTTAATTTAGATTGAGCTATAAATATTTGTTTCCTTTTTTATTCCATCTGAGGAACTTTCAGCTTTCTGATTGTAGATGTGGCTGTTTATTCATAACAGCACACTTCAATCAAGCCAGTCTCAGCTCTCCAAATTCAGTCCCTGGTTGACTCAAGTGACCTCAGAAGTTGGTCAGTTATCTCCTTCTCCTGATCCTAGCCACCCATGTTATTGGCTGTATGTCACACACTTTGTCTTCCTAATTCTCCAACCTCCTCTACTCAGGAGGAGTTGCAGTCTTGCTCCATCTTGGTCCCTGCTGCCCTAATCAAAATCTATCTCCAGCCATTGACCTGGCCTTAGCTACCCAAGAGGACACTGACACAACTATCAGTCAATACTGACTGCATCTGTGGAAGTTCTACAAGTCCTTTTTGCCATCATGAGACATTTCTGAAATGCTCAGAAACTGATTTCAGTGAAAGAGGCAGAGGCAGGACTGTGTTTGTCTGAACTGTGGTGGGTAAGACCAAGACAAAATGTTGGTAGAGCAGCCCTCAAATTGCTTCGTTCCCAAGCATGACACCCTTCATGGTGGGAGGACCAAGAACATCTGGGCTCCAGAACTGGATGCAGCACTGTAGGTGGGGTCTCAGGAGAGCAGAGTAGAGGGGCAGAATCCCCTCCCTCAACCTGTCAATTTTGACTATTCAGTAGATGTTCATATGGGGGGTTGAGGCTGTAGTCTTAGATCCCAAAAGCAAGACCTGAAGATGTTTGCAAGCCACCATGGCACTGCAGACTATAGCTCACCCGTGAAGACTGGTAACTCTGCAACCTGATACTGCAAGGACAGGAGTCCAGCACACACTGATCCTCAGAACCACCAGGATCTGTTCCTGGGCTTGCCATAGCATCACCCAAGTGCTGGGGCCCACTTATTCTGGGGCTCACAGACACATAATTTTGGGAAGGCTGTAGGGGAAGCCAACAATTGGAGGACCATACAAGAATGCTCTGGGAAATGTCTCTGCCTTAGCACGGTGTTGACGGCTCCTGCCAACGAGCTGGTGTGAAACAGCCTGTCTGCCTGGAGGAGCTGTAGGAGTTTGCAGAGGGTGGGGGGAAGAGAAGAGGGTAATGAAAGCAGCGTTTGGTGAAGCAGCACATGTGTGAATTTCAAATATCTCCTTGTGCCTGCAGGGCTGGGATGCTGCTCGTTGAACCAGGCTGCTAATTTCCAAATTGATACTTACTCTAATCCTGTCCCTGAAGGCGCCATTATGGTGCATTCAGTAATGGGTTATTATTTGGGCTTGTTGCAGGCGGGGGTGGGGGGGGGTGTGTGGGGCTGGAGAATGAAAAGAGAGAGGGGTTTTTGGAAAAGTGTGCTGATGTTGGAACAAATCAGCATCGTGATGCTCCTTCTCCCATTTGCAAAGAGATTAGACTGCATTAGAGCTGTTCGCTCTCCTTTAGTTTGTCTACAGCCTTGTTTTGGGAAGGAATTTTATGGAATTTTACTGCTTCATATAACACTTATCACCAGCAATCAATATTGATTTTAACATAACGTTTTGTTTTAAGACTCCTTTTGTTGTTTTGCATTCATTCTGCATGTTAATAAGGTTTATAAAATCCATGATATTTTCTCGTTTCATGAAATCTTATTGGGATAATTACCTTGCTCTGTTGACAGATAGTTGTGCCTGAATTATATAAAGAACATCACTGTTATCAGCTTTTCTTTCATCTCTTGAAGAATGCTTTCCTCCTTTGACATGCATTGGCTGTATGAACACAGAGTAAATACTGAGAAATCTTTAGTTACTTTTTTACCTCATGGAAAATAAATTCCCAAATGCCTCCCAATGCTTTTAGGTAGAGTGACCTTTACTGTAAATAAGAAATGAAACAAATGAGAAAGAATAATGGTTAAGCCTTCAGGACAGAGCATGCACTACATGTCCATCTTTTCCCAACAGAGCACAGAAACAACTGACCAGGTCTGGAGATGCCAAGGGAAGAATATCTCTGGGAAAACCTTTCCCAGTGAAAACACTTTCATTAAATTATGTCTAAGAGTTTTGATCCTTCTGCTTTCAGGACATGCCTGCTAGACAGAGCATTTTGATCCTGTTTTGTCTCCCTCATGTCCCAGTTTGGCTACAACTACAGTGATGTCTGTTGTCAATTTTGGTATCGCTTACATCAGCCAAAGTCATGTGAGGTGCCCCACTCCTGCATTGTGCTACCTTTTTTCTTGTGTGTGATATCAAGATGTGTCTGAGGTTCCTCTTCAGTGCCTTCCAGGCGCTGGATATGAAGATTCACGTTACCCTCCAGACCAGATGGAGGGTTGCTGAAGCCAGGAATTGGGGTCCTGAGCAGCCTCTGTTTGAAACCTGCATACAATGATACTTTCCAAACCCATGATAGGAAAAGGAAAGGCTGGGAGATGTGCTTGGGGTGTAGAGATGAGACCATCACAGGAGTTGGACAGTTGCAAGATGAGATAGACAACCAAGAGGAGGACTGTGTCTGACAACCGTAAGGTTGACCCTAATTAACATTGTAGAAAGAGAACTATCTGGGACAGGATGCTCAAGGAGCACCAAGCTTACTGCAGACTGTGACATGATGCATTAGCCAAACTCATAATTATTTTTTGTTTCTCTCCTTTCTCAGGGTTGATGCCTCAGGACGGTCATCTCCTTATGAATCAGACTACCAAAGTCTTTGCTGGTGGGAATGTTGCCTGCAAATGTAGCACACAGTAAAGATTAGTGCTTCCTTTTCATCTTCTTGAGACCTTGCATCCCCTACAAATTATCCCTGTCATCTGTCACAGAGTACATTGAACCCATGCACAGCCTTGATTTCTGAACTTCCAGAGACAGTGAGGTAGAAACATAATAGATAAAACTGTCCTGGTTTTGGATAATCCCCAGCAAACAAAACTTTTCTTAATCCCTCACAGGAAGCTTTATGTATATCTGTGCTTTAGTTGGCTGTTCCCAGGCATTTGCTTCTAAGTTATTAAACACAGATGACTGTTAAGTGGACAGCCCCTGCACAAAAACAGCCAGTGTCAGACCAGGACTGAGTACCACACAGCCCAAGGGTTTCCAGATGTTACAAGGAAGAGCTGAGCACTTCCCTGGGACTAGTCTTTGGAGGCTTGGTCTCCCTTTATCAAAGCTCTGATTCACCCCTGTGGTTCTGAGTACTTCCAGCAGCAATCAGAATAAAGCAGAATGGATGCAAGTGCTGTACAAGTTACGTGAACTTTGCAAGAGACTTGCTCTGGGAGAACCTCAGGAAAGAGGCAGGAAGGAGAAAGACTGTGTGGATTTGTCTCCTTTTCAAGAAAATATCTGTCCTGGTAGACTCTGATGACTGAGTTGCAGGGGACTTACAAATGGGCATGGAGAATCAAACAAAACAGTTAATGACAAAACAAGGGGAAATGGGTTTAAGCTGAAAGAGGGGAGGTTTAGATGAGATATTAGGAAGAAGTTCTTCGCTGTGAGGGTGGTCAGACACTGGAACAGGTTGCCCAAGGAAGTTGTAGATGCCCCCTCCCTGGAAGTGTTGAAGGCCAGGCTGGATGAGGCTTTGAGCAACCTGGTCTAGTGGAAGGTGTCCCTGCTGCTGGCAGGGGGGTTGGAACTGGATGAGCTTTAAGGTCCCTTCCAACCCAAACAATTCTATGATTCTATAAAACGACAATGCAATGCAATTCCTTCTATGGGACAATCACCAGATCATGAGCTCAAAGTTTCTCATCTCTGTCAAGACTCTCTGTGCATTTTCTATCAGGGAAACAGCTGTCTTCAAAAGGGAATAAACACTGAATTGTTCCAGGTGAGCACACAAGAAGGGAGAACAAGTATCACTTCTCCCAGACACTAGAAAGAGAAATGGGTCCTGTTGCCTTGTCTCAGGTCTCAGACAGGCATCAGCCACAGGCAATTGAGTTTGAGTTGACACAAGACACTAAACACGAAACAGATGGTCTAGGGAGAGGGAAAGAACAACTCAAGATGTCTCAAAGCATCCCAGGTAGCATCCCAAGGAAGGGGTTTGAGACTAGACAATCTTTAAGGCCCCTTTCAACCCAAACCATCCTGTGATTCTATGATTTTATGATTAACCAGCTGAGAGTCCAATATCTAGTCAAACCTGGCTTCTAGGTTCCCTTTGGAGTCGATGAGGTTGACTGGCATCTCTAGCAGGTAGCTAACCACACCTTATTGAGTTTGCATCAGTATCAACAAATAAAAGAGACTGAAGTCATTCTCTGTCCCTAGGGGAATGTGGTATGACATGGCTCAGGACCACCTGGCCAGATTCTGCTCCCTTCTCTCCCTCCCTCAGAAAAGTGTGGCTGTGCCCCTTCTGCTTTCTAGGAAGAGCCCATGATCTGTAGTGCACCCTTACTTGTTCCCAGCCTTGTTGAGGCTGTGCATGAGCTGGAGGACTGCTGAATGAAATTAACCCTGTTTGGTTTACTAGGTAGGACTGACTCACCTCCTGGAGACCCTGAGTAGCTTGCAATAGACTCCCACATTTCATTGTGGGAGCAGTAGATGTACTGAATCCTATCTTTTTCCCACTAAATGGGTCAGTTTGGATATTTAAGATAAAAATGGTATGGCTGGAAGGTAAAATACCCTATTCAGATATTGACTTTCAGCTCTCCTAGTCATACCAGGATCCCAGCACACTGAGGATGTCCTCTGTCTCACCTCATATCGTGCAAAACTCTTTGGGAAGAAAGACTCCATATACCTTTAATTTGTTCTGAAGGTTTTGAGGGATTGACTGGACATTCGTGATCACTGATTCATGATCCCTGGGACTGTGGGGGAC
>NW_010291072.1:0-8627 GCF_000700745.2 Antrostomus carolinensis | reverse complement strand
GTGACGAGTGTTCCAGCAGCGAACACCCAAGGCAAAACACAAGACAAGTGCATATACAGCATTACTGTTCCCTGCTGCCAGTGATCTGGAGCTTGGGGATTTCTGAAGTTGAAGCCAATAGGAAGTACAGACCAGTGTATTAATACTCAGCTGCACACGTTCTCTACAAACATCTCTTCCACCTGCACTTATCTTCCATGAGCATGTTTGACCTCTTTTCATGTTTGTATTTTAGGTCTCCAGAACATCCCATGGACCTGAATCACATACTGTAACTATGACATGTCAAAATATGGGGGGTTTTCTGTTTGTTTTACACTGCTCGCCCGATAATTTTACCAGGTTGCCCTGATACTTTAATTCCAAGGAACAGTGAGAAACTGTTTTCTAATTATCTTTTCCCTCTCTCCTCATCATGATTTTCTAGACCACTTTCATCTCTCTTCTTACTCACCTTTTTTTCCAGGGTGACAATCTAGTCTATTAGCTTCTCCTCCACCCCTTTATAGAAGCTGTTATATATTCTGCCTAGTCTTCTCTGCATCTTTCCTTTCTGCTCTGTGACCTGGGTGACCAGAACACTACAAATACACCACGGAATTGTATAGTGACACATGGAATAAGCAACCATGTTTGCAGGACCCAACACTACAACTCATTATAATGACAGCTTTCAAGAAAAAAAAAAAAAAAAAAAAAAAAAAAAAAATCACCTGCAAATCTACTTGCTAGGCACGAGGGTTTTTAACATCTACTGGATGTAATCCACCTTTTTGCATAGAAACAAAACAATATATTCAATATACCAAATAAGCATCCTTACCAGACATGGCTTCCAATTGGACAACATATTTTATACAGAGTTGTTCAGCAAAATGTACAAAAGTAATGGGGAGGAGATGTTGGAGGGATGAAGAATTAATACACTGAACTTTCAGCACCTCTGTGAAGAAACCAGGAACAGAAGACAGGCATATGAAAATGCCACAACCTCTTATTTTGCAAAGTAAGTAGAAAGACTAAGTAATCATTTTGATGATATGAATTTCTAACAGCGACTAAAACTTTTCACTGAAACAGTGCAGAATTTAGAGGCGAGAGCAAAAAGATGACTCCTTTTGTTGCTTATGAATTCCATTTATCTCATGTTTGGTCTTCCCAAAGGCACTTTCCTTTCACAAAGTCCTACTTTTCAAATAAATAAGAAAAAACATGGATAACAAAGGACAAGAGAACTGCTTATCCACTATGGTCATATGATTAGAGGAAAACTGTGTGCCTTAGTGTTACACTTTCTGGCCTCAGGCTGCCACAACTTCCTAACTGAATTATGACTAACTGAGTAACACCATACCCAATCTTCTTCTTCCTTTCACTAATTTCTCACCTGCTTGTTCTTATAGACTATATAAAAGCTCAAAGTAAACCTTGGATAGTAGCTCTGCATAACAGAAACTGCCCAACATTCCTCTTTCATGGCTTTGATGTGGAAAACTGTTGACATTCTCCTTTCTCTTATGTTCCCTATTTTTAACTGCTTCATTTTTTCTTGCAGTTGTGATATTCCAATTTCTGCAAGAAGTTCTGCTGGAGGAAAGAAAAAAAAATATTTTAAAGGCTACAAAAAAGAAAAGCAGGCAGTCTGGTTCTGTTCTCCTCATGCAAAAAAAGCTCAGATGTAGGAAGTCTGCACCCTCCAGCCTAGTGTCACAGCATCTCCGAGAATTGCTTAACTTTGATCCCTGCTATGAAACTGCCACAGCTAAAATACTAAGTTCAAATAATTGATACAGACACCGAATCAGCAGCTATTGAATAGAGCTGTGCCATGAGAGGTGTGGGAACATCCAAAGTTTTCAGTATTGGATAGAAAGTAGTTATTTCAGGTACATGAAGTCTATGGAGCACAGTACAGAGGAGGCACAAGTCTTTCCTATATTCTGGCTTCAAAAAACTCCCTGCAGTACAGAAACATCTCTGTGATTCCATCCATGATCACAGTTAAAAACAGTGTACTTGAACCTCAACTTTTCTTGGCAAAATAATGCAGTCCAACAACAGCTGTTTTCTATATCTGGGATCACATCATGGAATCCAAGCAGTTTACAGACATATTTCATACTTCTAGTAAGAGCTCACTAATGTTCATTTGCTCGCTACCTTCACATATGCACTTACAAATAAGTCATAAAAAGGCTGTGACTGAAAAAGAGCAGATTATATATTCCTCATAGCACATCTAAGCTGGCAGCAAGTAAATGAATGTTATGATTTAATGAGGTTGCAGTTTCATTCAAAACAAGTACAGCTGACTTTGGTTAGCATCTGGCTTAAAAGAAAATTTCCACTTTTTTTGGTTTTATTACACAGGCAAAATTTTAATGAAAATGAAGTAAAAATGGTGACTTGTACATTAGTGAAGCTATGAGTGATTAAGATAAGCAGTAAGTGAAAGGAAACATGGAGCCATAGAACAGCTAAGCCATTAAATAACTTCTAGTAGAAATATAACTCAGACATGATTTTAAAACAGACAGAAGCTCCTGAGGCAGCAGCAAATAAATCAAAGAGGCTACAAGTTCAAAAGCTAACTCTGTATATATGATTCAAAGACTGCACACTGTCAAGTATCAACAGTATGCAGTATTTTTGCAATCATCTGGCCAAAGGGTTAACGTAATAAATGGCGACAAGCTCACACAGCCAATATGATGAGAAATATAGACTCAACTTTGGCCTTAGCTGTGTGCCTACAACTCTCATTAACGTCAAGCACAACTAGATGCATGTGTCTGCTGTCAGAATTTTGCTCACAGACATTTACTATTAGAAAGTCTTTTGAATTCCTTTCCTTCATTATTATTCAGCCTTCCATCTCAGCAGGCATAACCAGACACAGCAACTTCCTTAAGCACTCCAGGAAGCTACTGTCTTCATTTATTTATACAATTATATTTGGCTGCTTTTTTAGTATGCAAAAGAGGTTGGTATCCTGAAACACAATACAAATAGCACTCTACTTGACTGGCCTCTTAAGGGCACTTGAGAGCAAAACACACATACTCAAGGTACATTTGGACATTAATCCATTACATGATCAACACCTAGTGTCTGTGTCAAGCAACCAAAGCCCATATACATACATCGTACGACAAGTAGGCAACTACCATATGATAGGCATCTACCTGCTTATATGAAGGGCAAAGGCTCCAAGGCCTGCATAGCACAGCTGCCTGCAGCTCCCACATTACCTACACTAGTCAATAACCCAGCCGTAAAGAGCTTTCTATCACTAGCTGATACTAAGCTGAGCCAGGAAGCTGCTTCACTTAAAAGTGGATAAGCAGAACGACTTCTTTGTCCCAAGTGCTGCTGATGATACAGAAATACAGCTGTTAAGAGATTTCACCTTCTCCATAGTTTTCCCAGTGATACTTTCAGAGGTTCCATAACTAAACACAAAGAATTCCTTTCCAGCAGGACTGCAGCAGGGTGATAGAAGGGAAATGATCTTTCTACCTTCTGTCAAGGAGCACCTCAGCCCCGAGGTACTTACTACATATGACCATTGTACCTCAGCTAGGGCTACTGAACTGTTACAATAATTTTTCTTAAGCTGCAGATGTTGACAGGAGAATTCAGAGAGGTAATAATGTCCAACATAGTACTTCCTTGAAAGTGGAATAAAATTGACAAAGTCCAATTCAACAAGGCATTATGCTGCTTACTGAAGCCAAGGCAGGAGTGAGATTACCAATAAAGAAAAATAATAACGAGACATTTGACAAATAGTTGTTTGTGCCAGCAGGTAAGGCACCACCCTGCTATTTGTACACCATTTCTTCAGTACTGAAGGAACTCATGGCTCAGTTAGCTATTACAGCATACTAAGCATAGTAAGTGACACAGAGCTGACTTAAAATTAAAAACAAAATCACCACCACCAACAAAAAATCCAATAAACAGGGGAAAAAAAAGAAGCTAAAAATATCTAAACTCTCCTCCAAATACTTACATGTTGTTTATTCTCTAATTAAGTTGCCTTTGCTTCATACAGCAGCATGGTGCTTGTTAATGAGGAGCACATTTTATTATATCCAAAAGCCTACGTGGCTGCTCAACAAAACAGTGTGTAACTGCACTACTATAAAGAGGGATTCCTCATGATTTGAGCCTACTCCTTTCTACTGTTAAAATAATTTGGCAGAAAGGCTTCTAATCATCCAGAGGCTGAAATACTCATGTAAGAAAAAAATTCTAATCTACTCCTCAGAAATACAGCCAGACTTTTGAATAGGCATTGCCTCAATGCACAGAGAAGGAAGAGAACATTTCATAATAAACTCTACTTTCCAAAAACCGCCAAGAGAAATATTTGCAGCAGGAAACTTTGGGATGAAGCTAAGTAATAAATATAAAATGAAATCAGAACTGCAAGAGAAGAAATAAAACACCCACAAAATGCAGTAGAGGGGAATCATGTGCCTAAAGAACTGATCATTCATTACAGATTCTTTAAAGATTTTTTTTTTTCCTTTCTGGGGAAAAACAAGACTGCAAAAGGTCATATAAGCCAAGAAACACTCTCCCTGCCCAGACAAGTTTGAATTTTTATAAATTAAACTTTTATATAGTCTCCAAAAGAGGTCACTGTAATAGTTTAGTCTCACCTCCTCTCTAAAACCAGTCAATTTCACCACTCATTTGTGCATCAAAACTACAACTTGCTGTTGAAAAAAGTCTTTATCTAGAGAGAAGTCCATGCTTGACTGAAAGACTCCAAAGTGCCGAAGGAATAACCACATTCCCTAGGCAAGTTGCAACTGTTATAACTCTCACTGACAAAAAGGTGCATCTTACTCCTAGTCCATTTGTCTGGATTTGGTTTCCAGAATTCCAGATGACCATACAGCATTATGCAACAAGCCTCTGTTATCTGAAAACTTCACGGTTTATGGGGAGGGTACACATAGGAAGTGACTGAATTAATGTCAACATTCACTTTGGATGAACTTCATAACTTGAGCTTTCCAAGTATCTACTCATTCTGGCAGGTCTTTTCAGAGTATGTATTTTAAAACAGAACAACATATTTCACCAACAGTATTCAAAGATCTTATCTGCTCAGTTAGGTATTGCAACATGCTAAGTTTATGTTCAGTTAAAACCCCATGACCTCTCTCACTAATTTCCAAACAGTCCCCTATTTTGAAAACAACTTTTTTTCTTAGATGTATGGCCTAAGAAATCATCTTAGGCTTTGAACAACATCCAAACATGCTCAGTGATTTAAGGTATATGGTATCAAATGAGTAAAAGCCAAAGAAAATTAGACACACAATTGGCAGAACAGACTCTAATAGCCAGAATCTGAAGTCTCAAAAGGAGGATCCAAAATCCCTGACCACTAGACAGAAGCAACCTACACCATGCTAGTCTCTGCCAAATGGCAGCACCCCAAGAGCCTGGCACAAGTGCCCCCAAGCGCTTTGATCCAGAGCCCAGATATCCCTCTGAAAAGCTTCTGTGATTCCAAAATACTATGAAGTGATGAGTGCTTTAAAGTTAAACTCCAGTCACCAGAGAATCAGCAGAAAGGTACCAAGACAGAACACTGGGTTCCAGCAACTATTTCCAGATTATCTTCTAAGTTTTCTAGGTAGATGTACCAGGAGAGCACAGTCTGGAAGCCAAGACTGCTTCCCCTGCTCTCTCATCCATGCTTCCCAGATGAAAGCCCTACCTAGCATCATTTCATTTCTTCCTCTTTTTCCACGTGCTCTATGCCACATGACTTTGGACATCTTTTCTACACTGATGCATCACTCCAGTGCCTTGTTGAGTGTTTTTCCCCACAAGAAGCTGGTACTGCCTGTAACCTCCAAGAAAGCAGGGCATATGGCTTTCAATTCCCTTACACTGACGAAGGTCTGCTGACCTTCCTTCTTCCTTTTTTTAACAAGACAACAATTAAAATAACATTTTGTGAAATACCAAACTTAAGGGTGGTTTTGCACGCTGAGCACATTCATCACTGCAGCACTTTTAGCTGACTCCCCTTTTCTCTTTTTCAGTAATCCTAACTGAAACAGATTAAGGCAAGAACCAACAGAAAAACTACAACTTCAGCTGCCTGAGGAAGAATTCAGAAAAGGATCTGACATATGGTGAACATGTGGATCAGAATTCTACACATTAGTACTTAAAACAAGCCTGTGTCATACATTAGGTTTTCTGAAACTACATTAGGAAGGGGCAAAATGTAAGGCAAGTAACAGTATAAGCTTTTGATCTACACCAAATTTAGGGAAGACTTAAATGTATGTTTTTAAGGAAAGATGCATAGTTTCAGAGATAAATAAAAAATTACTCTTGGTATAATCGATTCATGTTAGATTCATCTAACAATGCTCCTCACTAAAAAAGAACCTCAATTTGCTTACCCAGAGACTTGTAAGACTTTTTTGTAAAAACTGGAAAGATAAAATGTAACACAAGAACATAAAAACATGATAATATGATAGATGGGAGGGAAGCTGGGCTCAATTAGGAACTGTCACGTAGATAGAAGCTCACCAGAAGAGTTTCCTAAGAAATTCTGGAATTTATCCTATTAAGTAGTTTCATTAATTACCATGGCCTAAGAGGAGGGCTACTTAAATCTGCCATGATACAAACTCAGAAGTCATCCTTAGTATTCTAAGGAATACTTTGGAGGAACTGGAAAGTTTTGCTGTTACAAGGAAATGGGATGATATGTACTAGTAACAAAAAAGAAAACAGAACAAAGAAATCTGGTCCTCACAAACAAAGAAAGGTAAATTCTTTTGAAAAAATGAGACTTTTCAACTGCAAACACAAAAGAGGAATGAAATTTCAATAAACTAACGGTAAGTATTTCTTTCCAATTGTTTCAAAATAATGAAAATTCACTTTTAAATATTCTCACTGATAGCTACACACAAAAAAAAGGCAATACTGAAAATGGGAATTGAATAATCTCAGAGCTCTCCATAACACCCATTTTAAGTATAATGCATATTTTAAAAAGTAACAAAACTGCAAAAAGAATATTCTTTAAGAAATACTATTAAATTATATCTTTAGTCATTATTCATCTAGCCCTTGAATAATTTAATTTTCTCCCAAAGATAACAGTTATTTTGGTCTGTTTGACAGCATTACCTATGTACAAAGAGCATACCCTGATGAACCGGATTTCAGTGGTGTTTCAGCTGCATTACTAATAATCTTTTTTTAAATATTCTTTTATTTTTAACTATCTAGTCACATAGGTACTGCAATCTTCTTTATGTGGAAAATAAAATTGTGTAGATATACACTTGGAGAGTAATGCAAACCTTTACAAGTAAGCTAAATGCTAAACATTATATATTTTTTAATAAACACAGCACTGATCACAAACATCTCTTCAAGACTTCTTGAGATTTTAATGACTCAAGTGATATTAACTGACAAGAGTAAAACTTAAACCTTTCAAACAGGCCATGACACCGCATCTGCTTTTGACTGACAGAGACCCTTTTACTTTGCAGAATTCCCATTTTGCTGTGTTGCTATATCTATCAATGAAAATACCCAAATACTATTCATTAGGCCTGTTTAATAGGATCCCAACTTGAAAACACTAGTTAGGTTCTTAGGAACCAATTTTAGGCAGCAGTCACAAACCCTACAGAATGAAAGAAAATTAAGCCTATATTTATTTCTTGCTTTTATATTAAAAGTGTGTTTAGCATACTTTAAAAAAAAAACAAACAAAACAAAACAACCCACCAACAACAACACAAAAAATAAAAACCCACCACTCCCAAATGAATGAAAAAACCTACCTCTTCCTGGGGGAACCATAACCTGTTTATATTTCTGTATAATCTTTGTTGCACTGAGAAAAAACAGCACTGTAAATAAACAGCATGAAATAAAACATAGAGATATTAAGCACAGCTAATAACCACAAACTCAGTTTTGCACAGAAACACAAACTTCATCAAATAAGTTTTGTGGAAATTATACCTGCCTATTCCTTTATCCTTCCTCTACAAATCCCAACAACTATTGGCATTTATACTAAAACAACAATGGAGATAACCACTGCAAAAAAAACAAAACTAGTTAAAAGTGCTTATAAACAGAGCTGGTATTTGTCTATTGCTCTTCTCACTTCAGTGATTCAACATTATAATTGTTACAAGCTTTTTGTTTTAAAAATTATAAACAAAAAACCACACAAAAGTATTTTGTGTCTGGTCCAACATTACTTCAAATATACTAAGATGATAAACAATACACTGTATTTCGGAAGGACCTATTTCCTTTCTGTATAGCTCAATACAGCTTTTGCCACAGGAATGTATCAGTTACAAGTACTGTTGCTTTCTTAATGGGTTATGCATATGAATGGTGTTATAGTAATAAGGAAACAATATTTTTTTTCTTTAATCTGTTAATGATCAGTTGAAAGTTCTCTATTTTTATGTTGTTAAAAGAGCCAATGCTGAACTGGAATTATGTAAAGGTTCCACAGAATGTAATTTAAGAGTAAGAGGATGCATTGGGTTTGGGGGGAGGGGGCGGGGGGAGCCGTTCTTTTTTGGTAGTGGGGG
>NW_010291071.1:0-22736 GCF_000700745.2 Antrostomus carolinensis | reverse complement strand
TGTCTTTCCAAGTATGAAGAACCTCTTTGCAGCCGCATCACAGTCACCAGTGCTGTTGGCCCTGTTCAGCCCCTGCCCTGCTGCCGTCCCATGTCACGTGTGGTGGAACCCAAACTGTCCTGCCACTGACGTTCACAAGCGCTGTCCCTGGGCCCTGCTTGTGTCCTTGCTCTCCAGCCACTGCCAGCTGGAGTGGTGACATGGCAGTGCCATTTGGCTTCCTCTCCCACTCAGCCCTTTCATGGCCTCCAGCCTGCTATTGCCTTGTAGCATTCAGCTCGCTGCCCTTTCTGTCCTTCATTTGGGTATCGATTCTCTCCTTGGCGCGCTTTTACATGGCTCTTTGGGTGCTTTTTCCCTGTTAAAAGGTTCATCTGAGCAGCTAAGACCATCTTCACCAGTTTATACCATTACAAATAGATTATTCCTAAGTAAACACCTTAATTCTGCAATGTAAATGAATGCTGCATCTGTAATTTTAGTGAATTTTTCACTCCTAAAACCAGTCCTTATTTTTGCAAAGGTGTTACATTTTATTCCAAGAATAAATGCAACTATCATGCCTAACTTCAATTTTTCTTCTACTTGCACCTTCTTTGTTACAGGCACTGAATTTTCCTTACTCCTGCAGAGAAGTCCTTCTGACCTCCACCTCCTTGATCACCTACTGTTTGCCTACTTTAATTTTTCTTACCTCTTTACTCTCTGTGGGTTCCTGCCTTTCTCATTGTGTGCATCGGTTCATCCCATATTAAAGAAACGCTGCTGACACCATTTGTTTTCTGGCAATTACTGCAGTTCCCTTTTCCTGTCACGAAGGTAAACGATTATGCTCTTTATGGTTGTAGCCATTCAGTTTCACCCTTGACCATGTTCTCCCTCGTTTGTCAAAATAGCTAATTACATGGTATAGTCCTAGACAAATCACAGTCAACTGAGTAACTCTGTCCTCATCGCCTTTGACTCACCACTCACCCTTAACATAGGTGAGGTGACTCTCAGCTCTACTGTTTAAACTGAGATTACAGACTCTTTCTTTTTTGTCTGAGACTTACTTTCTCCAAACCAGTGCCTTTTTGTCTCTGCTACAGCCATGCTGGGATGACTTATAAGAACCTCTCTTTAGGACTCAGCCTTGCATATGTGCCAGTATGAAACATGTAAAAATTACATGTAGCCTTGTCCTCCTACCTCTTACCTCTTTAGACCTGAGCTCCTTGAGGCAGAGGTTGTCAGTAAATGTTTGCATTTTTTTTTTCCACATTATAGTTCCATTCAAAGAATTTTAGTTTATTTCTTTCGCTTTAAATGCATCTTGAAAGAATGCCTACTATAAATCCTGACATTAATTAAAATAAAAAGTAATAATGAATCAAAAACAATAGCGTTTTTCTCTGACCATGCTCCCAGCACGTATCCACACTATAACTAATTAAAATGCAAATAAGAATTGGGAAGCTTCCCTTTAAATACCAGAAAGAAGAGTTGCTTGTGCCCGTGCCCAACAAACCTCTGAAGCCTCATTGAGACAGCAAGCTTTGGCATGGGCCAGTCAGACCAGTAGATTGAAGCAGTTTGAAGCTAAATGATAAAATTATTTCCAGAGTGAAGGTTTCCAAGCAAATGCTCTGCTGAAAACTCCCTCTCTTTTTGAATAGATTGGATTCTGCCTCAGACACCCTGGTAACACAGGGGAATCTCACTGGAGAGAGTGCCTGGAAGCATACTTTGCCTCCTTAGTTCTTGTTTTCCTTATGCGAGGAAAAAACAACAACAAAAAATCACAGAAAACAAACAATACCTTACAAAGATCTTGAGGGGATTAATTGATTAGCAAATCGATTTGGTGTTTAATGAGCCTATTACTGGACTGCAATGTGAAGTATTATCCAATTCTGTTTACCCCAGAACCTTATCATCTGCTTGCCTGAGGGCATAGAAACATAAACAAGAATTAAATTAGGGACAGCTAACAAATGAAGCCCTTCTTAAAAAGCTGCCATTGATGCTTTTTTTTTTTTTTTTTTTTTTTCCTTCTGCCTGGTTTGCTCAGAAAAGAGAAACATTGTGATGGAAAAGAAATCAAGCAAAGTATTAGTTTGCTTGGGCGGCACTTCTGCAATCCAACTCTTGGGGGAGGAAGGTCATGTTTGG
Organism: Antrostomus carolinensis; assembly: GCF_000700745.2. NCBI lineage: Eukaryota > Metazoa > Chordata > Aves > Caprimulgiformes > Caprimulgidae > Antrostomus > Antrostomus carolinensis. Next base: position 20,582 of record NW_010291071.1, on the reverse strand, counting down.
AAAATTTTGTCACTAGTCTGTACATCGTTGCCATCCAGCCAGGAGCAGCTGCATCATGCTTTGCCTTCCCAGGTGCAATTAAGAGGAGATGCCAAATGTAATTATTGAAATCTAGGAAGTTCATTTGTCCTTAGGCTGGCAGCTTGTTGTTTAAATAGATTCTGTAATTTTCTGCTGTCTCCTTCATTTGTGTTTGTGAAATAGTTCATTTTAATGTTCTAGATTTCTGTGCCAGTTCTTAATATCCAGTTCTTAATTGTCTCAGGAAACAACATGTATTAAAAAAAAAACCAAAATGGATACAGGATAAGATTCAGGAAGGTAATCATCATTGGAGAGGCTGATCTGTCCTACTTACAGACCAAGACAGTACTAATGATTGTAGCTGCAGTAATATTTTCAAATTGAGAAAGTTATTTCAGCATTTTACTATGAGTGATGGTATTACAGAATCACAGAATGGTAGGGGTTGGAAGGGACCTCAGGAGTTCATCTAGTCCAACCCCCCTGCCAGAGCAGGATCCCTACACCAGGTTACACAGGAAAGCATCCAGGAGGGTTTTGAACAATACTTTTCACTCAATATCTATCTATCTGTGTGTCTGTCTCTCTTTCTTTCATTTACATGGGAGTGCATTTGCCTTTATCACGTGTTTTAAGTGCACAGACCATACTAAGAACTTCTGTGAGAAGTGGGACTATGAAATTCATACATCCAGTGTTGTGATATCCCTACAAATAAACCATAATTTAAATGCAAATTATCTTGTAACCTTATTACTCTGTTATAAAATGAAAAGATCAAGCCAAGGAGAGAATTTGGGTTTTTAAAACAGCTATGAAAGTTACTTGAAAGATACAAGGGAATGAAGAGTGCTGGAGGAAGCTGAGAACTATTAATTTTTGAAGCACATCTCTTTAGAAACACATAATTTGATGAGGGAATCAAAATGTGAGTTTATAGACGAGAGATTTTTCTCCTTTATTGTACCTCTTACTGCTTAGCAATCTCACCATTTATTCCTCCTACCTGCTCTTGGGGTTCAAGTCAAATTGCACAGTGATGGAAAGTCATGGAAAGGTTCCAAAGCTCAGCAGCCTCAAAACAGATCTCCCCTCAAAGGAAGGCAAAATGCAGAGTGATCAATATACTCACTGATGCAAATTTCTGGGTGAGAATGACTGCTGAAGTTTTACTGTGAATAGCAAAGCAAGTTACTTTAAGCTACTGTAGTCAGTTTGTTAAAACTTGATTTTCAAATAAGTGTGCAAAAGTTTGATGCCAATTTTATCAAATCTTACAAGCATCCCTTTTTATACTGTTCAATTATTTCTGTTTCCCCACAATACTAAGAAGTCAGATACTTACTAGATTTTATGAATTACAGACCAATTTATTTTCGCAAATCATGGAAATAAAAAATTCTAAATAAACAGAAGTTTGGTTTGCAGTATGGATATGTATTCTGGATTTAGTATATGTATGACGTAAAATAGCCATCAGAAACAGGTTTATTTCCCCAGACCCTTCTCATTTTGCATGATTGCCTTTGTCCCATGACAATAGATAAGTCTGCTGATAGTAAGTCTCCCCTTTAAATTGTTTAAATTTAATTAGACATAAATTAACCAGCTTAAATAGCATCCACAATATAATAAAACCAATCAAAAATAGAGCTGAATAAAAGTGTGCAGGATAGGAGTTAGAGTATGTCTTGAACCTCCCTTTGGACATTTATTAGCCCATATGATCTCAACAGCTTTAATTACTAGAACACTTTTAAATCACAGTGTTTCTTTGATGCCCTTTGCAATTGCTGAAGTAGACCTTATTTTATTATTAGCCCATTTTATTAGTCTAGGTGATTTCCATTCACAGTGAATGGATGGGTGATTATTCCTTTTAGCACCTGAGCAGGATCAGCGTCCTTCAGGATGTTCTCTCTCCACAAAGAGCCAGCATCCTTGAATGCATCCTGAGATGTCTCCTGTTCTGTGTGAGTCATGATATATGCCATTGTGGTATGGAACAGATATCACCTTGGCAGAGCTCAATGTCTGCTAATTCTAGTTATTAGTGTTTTACAGGTTGATTCCTTCTCAATCTAAGTCGTTCCATTCAGGCCTACTTTAAAATAACACGCCAGAAGTTCTCTCTCCTTATAGCCAAGAAAGCGTGAATAACACAATAAAATTGCTTACTGTAGCAAAAGTAGGCATAGACACTCTGCTTAATGAAGCAGTAAACATAAATAATGGGATAAATTTACAAAACTAAAAAAAAAAAAAGAAAATTTAATTATCCCAGTTTTAGACTGAAATATTATCTTCCAGTAGAAATAGGGAGAGCCTTGCTTATTAAGAAAGTTAAAACTAGATGGAAGCAAAGCTCTAGATAAGGGAAGCAATCCTCTGTTGGCAGGGAAGTGTGTCAGATTAGCTGCTTCTCCGTTGCTAACATCTGTGACTGCCAAACACGGGCAGTGCATACCTGTAGCTGAATGTCGGCATCTTTTCCTTCTGTTCTTATAACAATTGGTAACATTGATCATGTTTTTTGACCTTAGTGCTGACATTGTGTCATGATCTTAGGGAGTCACACCTTGGGGTCACTACTACCATATAGTTACTTACACAGGTTGTATTCTGAGTAGTCTTTAATCACTTTAATCAAGCAGTCAAGTATTTCCTGTACAGTTCTCATAAGTAGCTTTTACATGTCATTTCAGGTAAAGTTGGAAGATTTACTTTGGCATAGTTATCTGGACAGCAAAATTTGTATTTTCTACTTCTGGCTTTATGCCACACATTTCTCACATGTAAGTGTTATCAAAAGTGTCTTGTTTTTCTAAAAGATGTATTTCAAACTGAAGAGTCCCCTTTGTGGATGAGGATGGCTCTATCCCATTAACATGATTTTTTTTCTTGAACTGGAGCTATTTTTTCACACTTTTCCATCACATTGTTGAAGCCGTGAAATAGCAACTTTGCCAATTCTTCTACAGAGTCACAGAGGTTTTTCTGTTTTGTTTTTCAATATGAAGTTGGAGGTTTTTGTTTTTCTTTGTTCTGTTTAAGCCACCATTCTTGTAAAAAGTAAGAAAATCACAATGCTTTTGTCTTTTTTGTACTGCAGCGATGGCGAGAGCACCCATTTTTGGAGAAAGGGAAGGACAGAGGTGTAGAATGTTCCTGACACAGGGAAGTCAAAATGCCCTGGTTTATGAAATTGCATGTTAAGAACTGTCAGTCAATAAGATTTGTAGGTTCCTCATTTATCTGCTTTGCTAGGCCACTCTTCTTTACAGAGTCAGGGAAAAAGCAGTCAAATTCATGGCTTTTTAGCTCTTTTGTTGTGTTCTGCTTAATAAGTTAATCTTATTCTCTTAGAAATGCTTGGCAAATACAGGTACAAAGAGTGTTCATATACAGGGACTTCAGTACTATTAGATTCAGACTGTCAGAGATTGAAAGGGACTCTTGCAGGAGAGAGGTAGGAATTAGCACTCTGCAGGGCTGAAGCATGGCTCGATCATCAGGAAATAACGAATCTGTGCTTAAGAAGCTATTTCTTCTGTCATTTCTCAGACTGATGTTAAAAGTCTTGTATATTTAGGAACAAGAATAACATTTTCTAGACAAGTATGCTGTCTTTGTTCTGTATGCATACAGATGTTGTCAGCCTTTCATCTTGACAACCGAGAACATGTCTAATTTGGACCTGGATGCCTGCCTGCAAGCATCTAGGATTAACAGCCTGATGGAAAGTCCTTGGGGACCCACCTGTTTTCAAAGCCATTCTATTAAAGCAACTGCTTAAACAGTTTAATTCTGGAGGAGTCAGGGCTGAGACTTCCCACTGGATCAAGTTGGTTCCAAATACAAGTTCCTGAGAGAGCTCAAAAGGGAGTCATTAATGGGCCCTCAGAGCACTGCTTAGTCATTTACTTATATCTCTTAATTCCAATTGCCTTTATCCTTCTTCTCTTTCAGAGATCCAGGGGCAGCTCCCTGGTTAGTCATTGGATGCCCTGGGTCTGCTACTTCACATGAAACATTGTTCTGAGACATTGAGTTCATTGGTCCATTCACGCAACCTCACCTCAAAAATTTGTATTGTTTTACAGTGTTTTTACCACATTGTCATTGCAACTACATATACCTGATGCACGTAATTCTGGAGGCATATCACAGACTTTATTGTACTTCAGCAGCAAAAGCCATTTCTAGGCCAAAGAGCTCCATGCATTTTTTCAGAAGCTTTTTGTGAACCCAGAGGTCCCCGTAGCCTGCCAACCCATTTGGCTGAGGCACATCTGTTTCTGCATAATTCTTATCCATTCCAGCCAGAGGATAAATGTTGTGATTCACAGGCTGAACTTCTCCCAGTTGGGATCAATGGCTTCTACTATTCAGTAGACACTCAGACTCTGTCCAGATCCTGGTTATTATTTTAGAAGCAGTTACTGGCATACAGAAAGCTGGAAGTTAATTTGGTCACTGCAGACTTAGTGGCTATGCTGGATAATGCTACTGGTTGCATATTCTGGTACAGGAAAATTAGTGAAGATTATGTTGCTTTGTACATTGGAGATGACCAGCTTCAGATCCAGGATTTGTCCAAGAAGCAGCAAATATTCATGGAGCTTTGTGAAGGAGTCACCATGTTGCTTCAAGTCACAGCACTCAGAGGAGACCACCTCCTTACAGAAACAGATCACAATGTACCCCTTTGAACAGTGCCACCTTGACTGCTGCAGATTTTCAGTAACTCTGTTCAGCACAGGAGAGTCCAGATGTTTGGACTGCAGTGGTGGAGTGTTGTGCAATGTTTTTAATGATTTGACAATAGGTAATGAACATTATGAATCATACGGAGTAAGTGACTTGCAGAAAAACAGGATTCCTCAGTTCCCCAGGGGTATAGGTAGTGTCCTAGAGGAGAAAATTAGTTGTTGAGTCTGCAAGTTTGAGACTCCCTTACGAGGTAGAGGGATTAATGGATAACTATACAGGAAACATGGGAAAAGTGCTGAGGGGTCTTGGCATATTAAATGTTGAGTGAAGTAAGGACAAGTCCTCGGGACTTTGTAATTCTGAAGTTTATTTCATGTTCTAAATAGACAGCATCTTGTAGCTTAATGAACTGTTAGCATTCAACATCCTTTTTTGTACTGTTATGCGAGCTGTCTTATAATGGTCTATGCCACACAGCCAGACTCCTGATCATCTGTTGGATTGTGTTTGAAAGGGAGGGGAAGGGAGAAATGTGCAACCTAGACTTTTCTGCCCTATACTATCAGTTTTCTAGACCATTTTATCCATGCTATATAAAGTTGGTTATTTAAATTATCAAAAGCAGAGTAGGGAGCTTAAAATGCAATTTGAACATGCTCAAACCATTGAGGAATTTTGTTTGGCTATGCATACATTAACATAAGGATAGTTATGACTTACCTTCTCTTCAACAGAGTAGCTTGTATAAAAAAATTCTCACTATTTCTAAATGTTCCTCCTTATATTGCAGCTGTGGTACAATGCTGTGAAATAAAGTGGTTCCCATGGTATTATTTTCTTATTATAAAGAAAAACCCCACAAGGTTTTTCACTAAGACAATTAGATTCCAAGTAATGTGTGAAAGTTGACTAATTCTTGCTCAGCTGCTTTTTCTCAGTAAAGAATTATAAATTTTGTTTAGAAATATGTAAAAGTCTGAAAACTGTGAACCTGTTCCTCTTTGGCACTGCCACTCCTCCAAGAGGTTCCTTCACTCTTCTTTATCCTGAAATGAGGAGGGCCAGTGTCTTTAGGCCAGTACTTTGATGATAAAGCTAATTGACAGTCTGTAGTGTACAGACTACACAGATGCAGATTTTGGACTTCATTAGTGGTGATGAAAAATGCAAATGCTGTGCTTTAGATAATAAACACAAGCTGGAAGGTTAGATCATTGTGCTTCTCTGAAACTGCCTGTATTACAAAAGATTTTTAGATGCAGAGAATCTAGATGTTACAGTCTGCCCTCTCATCTATTTTAAATAGGCACTGTTGGTTTGATTGTTTTTAAAACAGTATTAATAAAGTGAACCTATGACTATATATGTTTGTTTACTATCTAGTATAAAAAGGCCTGCTAATTGCCAAATTCATCTCTGATTTAAAGCCTGAGCAGCCACACTGAAGTCGGTAAGAACAAAGTCAACCCTGCCAATTTCCACAGAGCTATGCAAATACCACTGAAAGCAGAATTTGGACCTACAAGCCATTTATTTGTTCACAGTCTGTTCTGTGACTCAAGCCTTAGTGTCAAGGCAATCACAATGCATTTACTTATTCAGGAAGCGTCTGGACAATCCATCTTGCTTGTAGAAAAAAGAAAAAAAACCATTAACACAAAAATCAGTCACCTCTACTGACTGCAGTGATATCCCTGAAGGCTAATAATTTATTTTACTGTGTTTAGTCCCCCCCGTTTGCCCATGACCTGGATCTCTTGTTACAAGGGTAAGTGTGTCAGATGTTTGCAATGATGTGACCAATTGCAACTGTTTGGCCTGTTTCCACCAGCATCAGACATGAGCTTGTATATAATATCCTTAATTTCTTGTTAGCTTGCTGACAGGCAAGACAGCCAGAACTGTTTAGCGTATTAATGTAATCCGTGAGAGTTGCTCTTTAACCCATGTCTAGCCTTGTTAGTCTTATCTGCTTCTTTACTCCCACATAATAAAGTGATTGTACTTAAAGTAATGGTCTTTCAAGCATGTCCTAGTCAGGCAGAGCAACAAAACTTTTGATCTTTTAACAGTTTATTCTGTAACAAATACATCATCCTGTTATGTTAAAGTGTAGAACACCAAGGAGGGAGAGCTCAGACTGCTAGTGCTCAGACATTGTTAAACTTTCTAAAAATCTGAGACAGTAATTTTCTTACTTGGGAGGTGCTGCACTGCTTAGTGCCAGATTATGACAAAGGAGAATTAACCACAGAGTGGAACTTGGTGGACCACTAACTAAGGCTAATTGCAGTCACTGTAGGTAAGATTACCCTAAATAGTAATTATAGAAATACATACCAAACATAAACATGTACAGCATATGTATAAGAGTTAATTTTTAAAACACAAAAAAAAAAAGTGAGCAAAATTATATAGGGAAAAAAAAAAGAATGAAAATAATTGGTTTAAAAGAAGAATTTATTAGACATTTAAAAAAACCAGTTCAAATGTATCAGAAGGGACAAATTTGGTTTAGAGCCAGTCTTAGCACAGTAATTAAGCCAGAGCAGGATTTGTGAATAAAAAATTATATGTAATGAAAAATATGTAAGGAGCTATGGCTAGAAATTAATATATCATCATGAAATGTAGAAAAATTGCTAAAGAATGTTAGCATCACATAGAAGAAATGAGAAGTTGAATATTATTAGAAAATAAATTCTTCCTAGGCCTTCTACTAAGTGGAGATGATAAACTTGTTATTAAAGAAAAAAACAGAAGTTTAATAAATGTATCTCTTAATTAATTGGGAAACGTACCATACTTTTTTTCCATCATAAGAGGAAATGAAAAGTATTTTCCAGTTCAGTAGCAACTAAGGAGGGTATTAAACATCTACAAAATAAAAATTTTGTTAAGTCTACAGGCTTATAAAGTATCTGACCAGGTAGACCTCTTGACTGTTGAAATATAGTTTTAATAAATCTTGAAACACCACAGCTGTTCCAAGAAGCAGGAAGACTGTTGATACTGCAGCAATATTCCAAAGACAGGAATGATGGCTCAAAGTAGTATATACTGGTTAGCCTGATGTAAGTCACAGGTATATAAATCTTTAGTAGTGAAGACTAGACATGAATTCTAGCTTTTAAAGAGTTGGATATCAAACATTGAAGATGTGCCAATGAAGAATTTTCTAAATAGGAAATAGATCTTTTAAAAGGAGTCTGATTTTTGTTTTGTTTTTGTTTTAATTGTATTTTTATGATACTACATGTTTATTTGAGAAAAATACAAAATGTAATTTATTTAGGCTTTAGTAAGAAATTTGGCAGTATACCAGCACATTCTGATAAACATCAGTGTTGCATATGAACAGTAAAGGAACAGTAATAAAATAGTCTGGGGAGTGATTTTTTTAAATAGATGCCAGTGATGAATTGTCCACATAGAGTCATAACAGAATATGAATGTCTGTAGTGGGGTTTTGCAGAGAGTTGTACCAATCCTGGTATTTTTCATTTCAATTAACGATGTGGAAATAAATACAAACAGCTGATGAAATTTCCAGACCATATGGAAATATATTGTATGGTAAATTACAATGTGACCATGGCTGTGTCCCTGGCAACCTCAAAAATAGAGTTTACCACAATGCAAACCTGAGAAAATGAAATTCAAGCCAGGCTTACAGAGTGATAAACTTTTGCTACAAGAACGTGGTTCTAAAAATTAGTTAAAGGTCACAATGTGCAAGCATCTCACCAAAAACTCCCACTAAGCTGTTCAGGCAAAAATGTCACTTTCAGTACTCACAGTTAGGGAGACAAGTTCATTTTCCTGCAGAACAATAGTGAAACTTGATTCTGAAATACTACAAACAATTCTAGCTTTTCTGTTTTAAAACAAATGTATAAAAAATGGAATACATGCAAAAAAACCTTCACAGCAGAGATTTAAGGAAAGTGCAGGGGTGGCTTTGAAGTGAGACATGAGTTCACTCAAAAAGAAGACCTGAGACATGACATCATTATAAGTACCTTTTTGAAGATAATATAATAGTAAGGGACTTTAATTAAATAGGAAAAACCACAGCAAAAAAACAGTTTCTGGAAACTAAATTAGTACAGATTCAAATGGGACATTAGGCACAAAATTTTAACAGTGAAGCTGATTGACCACTGGATTAGGCTAATAAAGCAGTGGTTGATTCTCCAGTTTTCTCTTTCTTGGATTCAAGCCTAGCTAAATTGCTGGAAAATGTGTTTAGCCAAACACAAGATGCCACAATAAAAGGGGAGCTGGGTGATACATCTGTGAAATGGTCTGTGAAATAGTAGAGATTCAGACTGGATGATCTAATACTCCCTTCTCATTTTCAATTCTATGAACCACCTTCCATTCAACTATAGGTACCATAAATCTTACTTTTGATAGTATTCAGGTTATTAATATCAAGGACTATAGATCTCAGTCCTACTAGCTAGAATAGTTTGCAAAACTGCGTATTGTTGAAATATACTGGGTGAACCAAATCTAGTGGAAAGATATTCTGCAGATATTTCATTCCCTTTCCCTGTATTCTACAGAATCCTCTGTTGTGTAGGATTGTGTCTTCCTCATGGTGGCAAAAGAGAACCTTGTCTTCTTTTCCATCACTTCCTTTATTACCTCTGAGTTGTACCCTGTACTCACTCACAGGAGTTTCTTCCCGCAGTGGTCAGCACTGCTACCTGTAGTGTCCTCTCTAGAGCATTGAGAGGGGCAGAGCTGGGATGTTGCCTGTTGGTTATCTCCTTATTTGTGTAGAGAGGCTCAGTGCTGTTGTAGCAGTAATGCACTTCTGTGCAACTACTGGAGCTTTCCACAGGGTTTTCAAATTTCTTCACATTGGACAGCAGTTTGGGAATTTGTATCTGCTCTTGTATCAATTAGGTGGAGCAAAGCATAGCTCCTGCAAAGCTGCAATTCAGATCATGCTGCTACTTCATGCTTCAAAAGAGGCCCAGGAAAGAAAGGCCTGGTAGCTTCATGTGCAACCATTTATATATTTGAAACAGTGCTAGCAATGCTCTGAACTGGATGATCTTGGAAAGAGGAGGGCTTTCTTACAGAGAAGTTGCCACTGTAGTGACTGTCCAGTAGGCTGAGACCACAGCAGTACAATCAGAGTGAGGGACAAGTTTTGCAGATCACGTGGGGAGAGTAGAAACAGGCAAAATTTTCTTTCTCCCCTTCCAAAGTGTTTCAGCATTGCAAGCAGGGCAACTCCATGACACTGCTAGTTCTGGCAACCCTTGCCATGGAAGGACAAAGTGATCTCAGAGCAAATGTCATTTTCTGAAGCTCTTTATACCTCTAGTTCCATTCCCTCCTAAAAGCAGCATTTCATCTTGCTCTTTCCATACATATGCCAAAAGAAAGGCAGGCTTGGCTGAGGAGTTTATAGCTGGCAGGAACCAGGGAGTGTAAGATATATTAACACAATTCTTGGTCCCCTGCAGCCTGTCATTTCTAGCTTTCAAAGCCATCTCCCAACTTCTGGCCCAGAAGAAAGAAATTGGACAAAAGTTTACTTCAGAAAAATTTTGACCTGAGCTTTCCTATTAAAGCTTTTGTATGAAAACTAATTCTTTGCCGGTCCAACTATCCATACTGATATTTATATAAAGAAATTACAATGTTCAGAAATTAAAAATTAAAAGCTTCTAGCTCAAGGAAAACTGCTTCTACAGCTTTAGCTGTGAATATTTGAGGTTATTTGTAGAAAAGACCCCTGTACTTCACAGAGAAGAGGGATGAGAAGGAGAGGGGAAGGATGAAGTATGAGCTATCAAGAAAAATTTCTTGAAAAGAAAATGTGTTAAATTCTCACTTCCTATTATCATGTGGGTGCGGTATGTTTTACCTGCTGGATCGTGTTCTGTCTAGTACTTACCCAGAAATTCTTGTGGCACAGAGACTGTCTGTCATTTGCCGTGCTGCACCTCCCAAGAGTCCCAGAATCATCAACCGGCATTGCCAAGAATCATCATAAGAAAAAGACATAAGCTAAAATTATCTAAATAAGCTAAAAGCTGTTAAACAAGCTAAATAAGCTAAAGCCAAAAACGTACAGCTGAAAACCTGTTTGTTAAATGCCTGAAGGCAAAAAAAAAAAAAGCCAACTAAATCAACCCTTATCACCCCACTCAAAATGCAATAATAAAAGACTCAATTAGAAAAATGGAAATGTGAGAATAACAAGGGACCATTGCTCTCCTGCTTCTGCTGAGTATGCTTCTCTCAGAGATTGTGGGGCCAGGAAGTGAACTACTGTGTGGTAAGGAAGGAAGTTCATTCACAACCCCTGTATGACCAGAAACTCCACCAATGGTGATTTAATTCAGTAGGATTAGTTTCCTTTCTTACCCACCTCATTCTTGCAAAGTCTAGAGTGCTGTAACTGAAATAACAAACTCTAGTCTGAATCTGAAATGAACTTATTATCTTAATTTGAAGATAAGGGAGTGAGATTTGTCTTAAAAAAATTCCATGGGGTTCTCCAGTATTTATATGGAAATGTTCCCAATTTCCTAAGAAAAGGATGTTTGAAATTGTGAGTGCTGCAGGATCCTGGTGGAGCTGTGATAGGTCAGTTGACTGAGTGAGTCTAAATGTAGAATGACACGTGAATAAGTTAATATACTGTTAAAGCTTTTAATTTTTTCTATTTTCTCCACAACAGATCTGTTCTCTAGATGAGACCCAAGAATTGGAACTGTTCCTTTCAGCATCAGCATCTCTGAATAGCTTTACTAAATCAAGTTTCCTGGTACTGGAAATGTTACGGATCACCCATACCTAGTTCTAAATTAGTCCTCTCCCTGTTGGCTTCTTTTTCCTTTATTGGTCATTCTCAAAAGACACATTTTTCTCAAACTTCTCTTTTCCCAGTTTGCTTATGTACACTATAAAAATTCTCAGCATTTCTCTCCAAAGCTCTAACAACACAACCATGGCAATTCTGGTTTTACTCTCATTCCGTTGATGCTAATCTGTCTCTTTTCTTTACATGTTCATTTTCTTGTTTTCCTGATTAAAATTCTGTCTGTCATGACTCAAAATTCAAACCCTAATTACTTGTCAAAGCTGTGAAAACTCTGATAAGAAGCCTCCACACAGTCCCTGTCCTCCAAATGGTGCCATGTGTTTGTGTTGACTCCAACCAAATCTGTATGAAAAACACTGAGCTAAGAGAATTACTTTAGTATTCAGAAGCCTTTTGCTGAATCAAAATTGCATTAGTCTTGATCTTTGTAATTATACAATGTGGAAATAGTTCCTCCCAAAATCCTGGAATTGCTGTAGAGACCTTCTTCTGGGCTGGTAGCTAGCAGTGGCAGAAAGCAGTGCCCTCAGATGTCCCAGCTTTCATGCCAGGTAATTAAAGCTCCTTAGGAGGCTGTCCCCAGCTGAAAACCGTAAAGTCTTAATCTAGATCTCCTTCTGGCCCTGTAAGTTATGAAATACTGCTCATTATTTTTAATAAAAGTTCTCATTTAAGATGGTTCCTTAGGGTTCAGTAGGAGTCAGCAGTCTTTCTATGAGTTATGAACGTATTCGTGACTCCTTTGCACCTTTAGCATCTTTTCTGCTCTTGCATTTGGTATGCCAAGATCAGTTCATACCTTGTTGATGCTAAGGGATAATCTGGGCTATTTCCTTGTTATTTCTCTAATATATTATTTATTGTTCTGTTTTTAAGCAAAAAAGCAACTACTGTGTTAAAAATTATTAGGAAAACAGAAGCAACACAGACAGAAAATAATCACAGTGTGCCTCTTGGAGGTGCTCAGTACAGTTCTGGTTTTTCTATCTCATGGGCGACAGCAAAACTGGAGGAACTATAGACATGAGTGATAGGGATGATCAAGGGTATGGAACTGCTAAATAATAAATAGACAAGTGAGTAGACTGGCAGAGAGATAACTGAGCAGGTAGAAAATCCTATGAAAATGACTGGCTAGAAAAGACAATGATAAATTGTTATTATAAGCTGTCTCATCCAGTACAAAACCAAGAGAGCTTCAAATGAAACTAGTAGATGACTAGACAAAAGCAAACAAAAGAGGTGAATTTTCATACAATATTCTGTTGAGCTGTGGAAATTTTCACTGCAGAAAGTTATGAATGCTGCATGTTTATATAGTTCAAAAAGTGACTGGACAAATTCATGAAAGAAAACTTAAACCAAAGTAAAATGTGAATGTGTTGTGCTATGTGCAATAGTACTATATATAATGGCAAGCAGTGTACATTCTAAATATCCATTGTGTACACCACAATTGTATTAAAAAATTGCATAATACAGTTGTAATATACATAGTGGCAATATCTCTGACTCGGGAAGTCCTCAAATGATTATGTGTTGGATGGCTGCCATCAGAGCATTTGGAGGAAGCACTACTGTGCATTTACTGTCCTTACTGCCTTTATCAAGCATGCTAACTGCTGTTTTCCTGGGAAATGTTGTTGTCATTTTCTTCCTTTCCTCCCCCCATCCCCAACAGAAACTAGTCTCACTGAATTGAGTACCAGAAACTGCTCTCTGGAGTGTTTCACCAATTGTCCCTTAACTGGAGGAGTATTACCATCTGTTCCTGCCACCTCTAAAGTCTGGCTGCTGCCATGGGCACAGGATTGGCCAAAGCCTTGCTCCACTCCACTAGTTTGTGCTTTTGACAGTGAGTGAGAGAAAAGGGAATAAAAAAGTGGGAGGTGCTGGGGTTTCATAGGGTCTCACCTACCAATGCCCTTGTATTCTGATTCTGTGATTTGCAGAATCAGCAGTCCTAGTGTCAGATGTTGGAGACTGGTGATTACTCATGGTCCACGCTCCTGGGAAATGGAAGGTCATTGCCAAGTGGAGCATAGCTAAACTGGAACATCTGAGGCCAAATGTGCCCCATATCACGTGCTGCCTCTGACAAACCACATAGGAACTGCTTTGGAAGGCTGAATCTTGGGCTAGATGGATCATTCTTCTGACTCCGTCCAGCCAATTTCATATTCTTATAGGCATGAGGAAAAGATTATTCCTGATCATACCACAGTTTCTTCTTAAACTAACTCTCTCTTAGTAGCAGTTGTAGGAGATTTCATTGAGACTAATAGCTAATATCCTACTGAATATGAGGTTTATGAGACAAGTATCTTGAAAAAGACAGTTATATTGGTTTGGAAAGGGCATGTAGTTCTTGTAGGCAGCAGCTGGAAGCCTATCTGGCCATGAGTCCATGCTCATTTACAGCTGGATCAACAAGGAATAGGCTCCAGACTTGTGTCTGCAAACTAGGCTTGAGTTCGCAGCTTCAAGTCCACAGCAAAAGACTTGATTGAGCCTCAAAGGTCCTACGTTAGTCACAATCACACTCATCAGTGTGGTTCACTGTAGTTATAACAAAAATGCCACAGAATGTCAGAAGTTGTATCTTTCTTTTTCAGAAGCTGGAGAGGAGCAAGAACAAAACAATGTGCTGGTTGTTATGAAAGTGGTATTGGTAAACTTTGCTGTGGTGGCTTCCAGAGCAGAATGTAAACTAAAATGGACACTTCTGGCTTCCTTATGCCCTCATTTGATATATAAAATTATAGGATGAAAAGACTTCCTTGCAGTATTTTGTGTTTTGTTGAAGCATACATCTAGAACAAAATTGTCACTAGAATTTCTCCCATCTGCTGTCTTTGGCTACAGGTACAAGGCTGTCAATTTATCACACACAAAAAGAAACCAGGGGCCAAATTCTGTTGGCATGACTCCATTAAAGTCTTGGACTTGGCCTTCCCCCTGAAGAACTGATTCTGAAAGATTCAGTGGAAAAACAAGAGAAAAATGGAAATGACCACCCTTTCTCATACTGTTTGGCTTCTAGCACCAGATCTTCCTGCACAAGAATGTACATATTTGTGACTGGCCTATGCTGAGAAGACAGTGCCATCTGACTCTGGCAATTCAGGAAACATGAAATCTATCCCAGGAATAGTAATTATTCATAAGTCACTGCAACCCTAACAGGATCAGTGCCTCTGTAGAGCTGTAAATAGGCAGTTAATTGTGCACAGCATTTGGCTTGTCGTGACTCATCATTCTCTTGCAGATGCAGCTAGCACTAGCCCCAGGAGAGGTGACTGGGGGTGAGAAATTAAGAATCTTGGCATGGGATCATAGGATTATAAATGGATCTAAAAGCTGGGCAACAGGAATTTTGAAGGACCTGTGCTACAGATCCCAGTAGCAGTTAAATATCTGTCTTATATTGACATTTGTGGAAATTAGGAGTCTAACTACTGCAGGCAGATCAGACTGAAGTTAATTAGTGCCATGACCAAAGGCAATGAAACGTTTGGTTTTAAGTTAAATTTAAAAAGATCTGCAATACCTTCTGGTATGCCTCCCACATAGATATTACAATAGCTAAGAAGTAGCCCTCTATGCACAGCAAATGAGCCAGAGCATGTAAGTTAGGAGCCAAGTCAGACAGTGTGAAGTGTTAAGACATGGAGCACAAGGCAATGCAGGAGTCTCAGCTAGCACCATCATAAGAGTGAGGTGGTGGAACCCAGAAGCAGGAGAGCATCCAGCGCCTCACTCTGTTTTCTGCACATAGCATAGGCATGTCCCAGGGCATCTCCAAAGAGCAATCCAGAAAATCCAGGATCTGGTCCATGGGAAAAGGGGTGGTTGAACTCCCGTCCTTCGCTACTGTTGGAGATAGGAACCCACATTAAGTACCTCCCTCAACTTGTGTGATACATCCAGACACAAGTACTTCACAGAGCAAAATTCACATCTTCTAAGAGTCTAAATCATCCAGAAAGTGTGCAAATTGGATTCAGCATCCTCATCAATCTCAGAAGGTGCAAGCCATCTACCCTTCCTTCCAACACTGTGTTGACCTCCAGGCTGTACATGTGAGAGGGGCAGGGTACCCACAGCACCTCCCTCTAAGCAGCCAGGAAGGCAAGCATAATGGGATCAAGAGATGAGTCCTCAGAGAGACCCTAAGTCTCACAGCTGAGAAGTTTATAAGGTGAAGACCTGGATTCCCTCCTCTGAAGTGATCACAGCTTACAGAATCCTTGAATAAAAACAGAAGTTACACTGCAAACAGAAACCACAACCCCCAGCTCCCCACACCCCACAGCATGCGCTGTTTATCCCACATCTTGTGTAAAGTGATCCTTGTCAGTCAGTGCCAAATTCTAGTATGGTAGCTTTCACTGTCTGTCATAAAAAACTGGGCATCTAGGTTCCCAGAGGAGGGCACATTGAGTAAAAAAAAAACCCAAACCAGAAAACAACAACATGATCAAGGACAGGGTCCTGGGATAACCAGATGAGGTTGCCATTGGAGTTGAGGCTTTGGGATGACCTTTTGACATAAGTTGCAAGCCCGTTCACCTTTAGATTCAAAAGCAAGCAAGCACATATTCCAAGATATTCTTAAAAGTGGTCATTCTGAGCCATCTGGCCCAGATCTCTGGCAATGGAGAATTTGAAGGGTCTTTGATGGTCTGTGTGGAGACAGAATTGTCTCAGTCCCAGACTTCTTGTCTTGCTGTGTGTGTTAGCTGTTTCAACAGAGAATAAAATGGATTTATAAGGAGTCTTTGGTTCCCTCTTGCAAATACAGATAATTCTTCCAAATTAGGAAGGAAGTAGCTCAAGAAAGAAGTCAGAGGAAACTTGCAATAATTTTGCTGTACCATTAATGCCTGTTAATCTAGCTACTTACATAGGACCCCATTTCCGTATTAAGAGGCAGTAATCATCGCTCAGGGAGATGGTCAAGATCATGGTAAAGGTCAAATAGTAGCAAGGTAACAACAGGAGTCCATTTCAGAGGAAGATGAGGAGAAGGCGGAAGCAAGAGTTATTTGAAGTCACTGTTCTACAACAAATGTAAGGTTGCAGACAGTTTGCACTCAATGCTCTGCTAGTCTGCCATTGCCAGACCACCACATGCTGTCATATGGTCACCCAGAGCTCCACCTTTCATCTCACTGTTCAACGAATGGAGCCACCAAGATTGCTTCTATGACAGAGCTGCTGGTGCATTGCCTGTCAGCTCTCACACTCATGCAGCAGCACATAGCCGGCCTGCATCAGACACGAGTCGTGATGGTGATGTCAAACATCAGTGGGAAGAGAGCAAAATGTCCTTCAACTTCAGAAAGTTCATCATCAGCTGAATGCAACCTTCAAGGCTTTGATTCATGCCAAGGGTTCTGCATGTGCAGCAGTTTTGTGTGCCGCTTGATAATGCGTGTCAGAGGCACTTTATTGGAACCCTCTTTTAGGGCATGCCAGCTGTGTGATCAAGTGCTCTGAAAAGTCCAGTGATTATGCTGCTGAAGGCTTTCAAGGAACCAAGCCATCAGGAACGATTTATAGCCCAGCTCTCTCTTTGCTGCCAAGTTTTGCTCCTGATGAGATGCAGAATTCCCGAGGGCCTGGTTTTATACCATGTTAGTGAGTAAAGCTTTGAAAAATTGACATTTTATAAAATCCATTTAACTGATAACACTACCCAGTCACCTTCCAAGCTTCCTTGACTGTCCCAAATCTCTCATTCTGATTTAAAATGGATTTTGTTCTTCAGGAGTACACAGTAATTCCCAGTGGTGATTGTTACTGATAGCTTATAATAGAGCTCAGCTGTGTTGCTCCTGGATTTCTAATCAGTTTAGCAATGATAGAGCTCCTTTCAGAGAATTGCTCTAAGCCTATTTCATATTCAAAACTAGACAAGCAAAAAACCCCCCTCTAAAATATTTTTATATACTTTATCACCAAAAAATGGGATAACATAAAAAGAAGTGGCAACTTTTCACCCAAGAGGCATGTCTTCTGCTAATCCATGGAAGTTAGCACGAGTGACTGACTGCATAAACAAGTTACTACAATACAAGTTTATACCACAGTAGCTGTTCTGCTGGGAGGGCCTGGGAGAAGGTTTTCATCTCACAGCAGATGTGAGGTAGCTTAGCCTGCACTCACCAAGACACAAAGCACTTAACACAACTACAATTTAAAGAGCAGTTGCTGCAGGATGACTAATATTTTGTAAAGTCACAGCTTCTCCTGCCCATTAGTATGTTGTTTGTGTTGCTGCATTCAAGGTATCAGAGAGATTATCATAGAAGTGGTCTCCTCAGGATTCCTAAATGCTGTAAGCAGAAGTCAGAAACAGTGTTTGGTTGTAGTTTTGGATTCCTATTTATCAGATTCGAATTCCTTTTCTGCAGTGATCACAGACTTCCTGGTGACCTTTAGCAAATCGCTTTGGCTCCAGTCCTCACAGATAATTAGTCCCACACTTCCACTTAATTAATGGGGGGGAGAATCTTTGAGGGTCTAGGATTAATCCTTCATTTCTTCAGTTGAGGAACAAGGGCAGGAGGCAATAACAGCCTTCTTTACTCTTTTGTCTATGCACCCCCTAGTCTTTTTGGTTATAAACCACAATTACTGCAGTAAGTAGTATAGATCTACCTAGCCTTGAAACAGGTGTTTTTGTGGGGTTTTTGTTCCTCAAAGTGATAGCTCCATGTTGGGAGAATATGTTATGATGTTTTGTAGAGATATGAAGTACTTTTCTCTTCTGATGACTGTCACTTTGAAACCAAACAAACTAATTTAAAATTGGTAAAAAATGCCACTTCCTGATTGTCACATTCACGTGTTTATTCAGCCTGTTTGCCTGAGAAGGGATATCTATCACATTTGGTCAGTGTTTAGTGAGGAATGAGGCTCTCTGTGACACTGATTTTGGAAGTTCATGACTAAAATAATGAACTTACATCTCCTGAATTGGATGTGTAGTTACTCTGAAAGAATCTAACCTTGTTTTCATTCTAGGCACAGTATGGATACCCCAGACCATTTAACATTTGTAAATCACTGAGATGATTAATTTAAAACCTGAACTGGATGCACTTTTTCTGTCTGTAATCTCTGTAATGAGCCACGAAACTGCATTTCAACGTGACAAATTGGTTTCATTCACAACAATTACCTATGTAGAGCTGAGACACCTTCCAGCTGGGTTTTATTTCTCTCTGAAAAGGCACTAACCTTTTGTGAAATAAAAGTTCTGAATGTGATGTAAAAATCCTCATACAGGAGGGGACAGTTTCTTCACAGTTCTGTTCTAGTCCTCTGCTCTCAGTGAACCTCATTCTCTTTTTTGGCTTTCTTCTTAGCTTTTTTTTACAGTGAGCAGTGTCCTGTGTTCAGACTGGAGATGTTTGAAGAGCATCTGTGAAAATGTGAGAGATAATGGTTGGAGTGTTTATACCTACCACTTTAGGCTTCCCTTTCTGTCAGTGAAGTGAATAAATATATTAATTGTAAAATAGATAGCTGAAAACATCTGACCATTGTGTGCACTCTCACAGTGCCTGTGTTTCATCACTGGTAGTAAAGGCAGCCCCAGGTGCTCTGAAGTAGGTACCTAGTGTACAAAGTAAGACAAGATGAACTCCACAATTTTGGGTTACAGAGACTAGCATTTTTTGTATTATCCAACACTGTTTTTGTTGTCTAAACCCTCTGATGACTTCTGTCATTGCAGCTTGCACTAGGCATCTAGCTATTCTTTTTTCATACTAGCTTTTATGGTGCTGTCAACATCACTGCTTCCTGGGTGGGCTCCAGTTAGCACTCTAGCAGATGAAGGGAAGAGCATATTATAAGCAATTGCTGCTTTTTTGAGCCTATTTGCTCTGGAGAGGCAACCATGCTTCTCTAGTTTACTCTCTTTTTACTTTCAAAGCTGAGAAAGCAATATGACCAAACACAGCATAGAAAATGGCAAATGTTTTTTCCCTGTAAATGAAGAGAAAGGAGAAGGAAGGTTCTTGCTACGGATGCATTAATTTCACTGTGCTCGTGTCCTGACATGAGGTCATTTAAAAAAAAAGTTAATTTTCTAGGGGCTTCTTCATTAAGCAAAAAGAATACAAATTTTAATTGGCATAAAGTTCAAGATATCTTGAATGTAGAAACACATAATTAAGGCCTCCTATTTTTACTGTTGTATAGCCCAGTTACTGAAAACAGAGTTTAAGATGTTATCAAGGCGACAAACGATATAATTAATCACTGGCTCAATGTGAACTCAAGCAGTTAGCAGGGTGAAAAACAGAGGTATATGTTATGGTGCACTGTGGCATAGCGTTTCTGGTTGTTAGCAGACTTGGCTTACCTTATCTGACCCCTCTTTTCAAATAGCCTGCTGGTTATGCTGGGCTGTTGGATTGGCTGCAGGACCCTTCCTAAAAGGGTCCTTGACATCGGCTGTGGCAGAAGCAGCTCAGGTTTGTGAGCTGTCCTAACACCAGTTGCCCATCTAATGCCACCATGGATATCATCCTACATCTTGGAACATCAGTGGAGAGCCAGGTCATGGACACGTGTGGCCATTAACTTTAAGGGTTGTGTCGTCAGTGTTATGTGATATGTTATGATAATGATATGCTGTAATAGCAATGCTCAGCAGAGAATTAGCCTGACAAAGGCCAAGGTGAATTGCTTACTGCCAGAGCAGTGAGTCCCTTCGGATCAGTGGGGTGGTCAGGGAGCAGCGGGAATGCTTTCACAGTGCTTTCTAGCTACTAAGAAGAAAATTAACCCTATCCTAGCAAAAACCCTATCCAAGCAAAAAACGTTTTCTGAAATTGGTTTAACGAAACAAGGCTTATCGGCCCTCTCCTACCTGTTCCATCACTGAAGGACAAGATATTCTTTGTCAGGAGCTTGTTTTGTTCTTACCTGTGGCAAGTCAGCGTGAATCACAGAATCACAGAATGTTAGGGAT
>NW_010291070.1:0-515 GCF_000700745.2 Antrostomus carolinensis | reverse complement strand
TTCTGGTTTTATTTTCGTAGCGGGATCCTTGCGTTAAGGACCACGGCAATGGGGAAAGTAATACTTAGCGCCTGAGAACTGCTCTGTGGTTTAGGTAGTTTCATGTTGTTGGGGCTCCACCTTTCTCTCTACAGCACGAAACTGCCTTAATTACCAGTTGATATCATCACCAGGTATGCTTGGTGCGAGGGTCCTTTCTGCACGAAGAAATCTTAGCGCTGAAGTGATCTGTAGGCGCCAAGTCCCAATGCCATTGTTCCCCATCTGCAACGGAGCCTCCTTTGATTCCTCAGATAAACACGGCAGCCGAGGGGGGAAGCTTGACAAGTTCTTCAAGGTTAGCTAGCTCCTAAGCGAGTCCCTGCCTGCTTGCGGGATTTTAATATATCTCACAGGCTGCACTCAAGGTCAGGTGCGTTTTTACATTCTGCTCGGCGTGGGTCGAGCTCGAGGGGCCGAGGCGGGTGGGGTGGGGACGGTGGGGTGGTTGTTGTGGTTTTATTTTTCTCTCTAGA
>NW_010291069.1:0-207 GCF_000700745.2 Antrostomus carolinensis | reverse complement strand
CACTGTGGCTTTCACTCCTTTACAGCATGATTTATAACACAATATTCCTTGTGATTCTATGTCCCTAGGAAAAAAAAAAAAAAGAAAAAGAAAAAAGATAGAGAAAAGCAGAAAAAAAAACACTAAAAAAAAATTTTAAAAAAATATTTAAAATTTAAAAAATTATCTAAATTAAAATATTTTATTTTTGAGGCTTTGTATTTCTTT
>NW_010291068.1:0-1312 GCF_000700745.2 Antrostomus carolinensis | reverse complement strand
CCGCTGGCCCTGCCCCACTGCGCCCGCCGTGACACCAGGTACGGCCAGGACAAACCAGTACGGACCAGTACAGACCAGTAGAGATGAGTGTGTGCGAGTGTGAACCAGCATGGACCAGTAGGGACCACTGGGCAGCAGGTTGCAGCACTGTGCACCAACGTGTTATCAGTGTTTTGCACCAGTTTAGACCAGTATGGACCAGTACAGACCAGTTTAGACCAGTATGGACCAATATAGTCCAGTATGGACCAGTATAGGCCAGTATGGACTAGAGCAAACCAGCATCAACCACTGTAGACCAGTAGGGACCACTTGGCATCAGGTTGCAGCACTGTGCACGTGTGTCATTGTTTTGCACCAGTTTAGACCAGTATGGACCAGTATAGAGCAGTTTAGACCAGTATGGACCAATATAGGCCAGTACGGACCAGTACAGACTAGAACAAACCAGTATGAACCACTACAGACCAGTAAGGACCACTGGGCATCCATTTGCAGCATTGTGTATCAGAGTTTTGCTCCAGTAGAGACCAGTATGGACAAGAACAAACCAGTATGAACCACTATAGACCAGTAGGAACCACTGGGCGCACCCAGTAGGTCCCAGGAGACCCCAACAGACCCAAGTAGGGCCCCTTAGGCCCCATCAGACCCCAGTATAGCCCAGTATGTCCCAGTAGACCCCAGTAGAGCCAGGGAGGCCACAGCAGTTCCCAGTAGACTCCAGTAAGTCCCAGTAGATCGCAGTAGATCCCAGTACATCCCAGCAGGTCCAGTAGATCCCAATAGACCCCCAATGGACTCAACTAGGGTCCCATAGGCCCCAGTAGATCCCAGTAGGTCCCAGTGGAGCCCAGTAAGTCCCAACAGACCCCAGTAGCCCCAGCAGAGCCCAGTAAGTGCCAGCAGCCTTCAGTAGATCCCAGTACATCCCAGTAGGACCCAGTAGATCCCAACAGAGCCCCTAAATCCCAGTAGACTCCAGTTCATCCCAGTAGGTCCCAGTAGGTTCAAAGAGGTCCCAGTAGGCTCAAGAAAGCCCCAACAGGCCTCAGAAGACCCCACTAGACCCCAGCAGAGCCCAGTATGGCCCCAGTAAGTTCCAGTATGGCCCCAGTAGACGCCAAGAAACCCCAGAGAGCCAAGACCACAGTAGATCCCAGCAGATCCCAGTAGATCCCAGCAGCACCCCCTGTCCCCCCAGCCTCGGGGGGGTCCCGGTGCCGGCCGGGTCCATCCTGGTCCCCAACCTCCTGGCGGCCCAGCAGGACCCCGAGCTCTGGGAGCGGCCCCGGGAATTCCTGCCGGGTAC
>NW_010291067.1:0-9986 GCF_000700745.2 Antrostomus carolinensis | reverse complement strand
GTGATTCTGTGAATCCACAGAAAATAAGCAGATTTTTTCCAGCAATGTAGATATTTATCTCAGCTCCTGTCCGTGTTCCTGGGATGGAGGCCAGGCCTTTGGGGCCAGCACATGGCAGAATCACCCAGCCCCTCCTGGGTGTCAGCATCTCCTGCCTGTGCTCTGCTCCCACTCCGGGCAGGGATTGCAGAGGTGACACAGAGCACAGCCCACAGCCCACGGGCGATCGGCGCCGCTTGCAGTCGTGCTCTCAAATCTGCCGTGCTCGTGCATCTACCAGGGAACTTTTCCTCCTTGTCTTCCAGACCCCTTGAGCTGCTCCGGAACTCCTCCTTGGATGACTCTCCTGCCTCACCCACTTTCCGTCAGGCTCCCCTCTTCCTCTGCCTTTGTTAGTTTTGATGACTTAACACCATTGTCCTTTGGCGTGTGGTGTGGCAGGATTGTGCTCTTTTCTGTTCCCATTCAGGGACAACTCCCATTTTCTAAAGCAAACCATTTATTTTTGGTAGATTCCTCTGCTCCATCTTTCTGTAGGGGCCTTTTAGAGGCTGTTTCTTCATTTTTGCCTTACACTTGCTTCCAACTTCTAATGTGATGTTATGAAACCTGCTCCCTGCTGCCTGCAAGCACGTTACCTTTTCAGCTGCTTCTTTTAATTTCCTTTCAACTCTCTCTCATTTGTGTGCTCTTTGATGAAGAATTTTTGGCTTTTTTGCTCCTCAGGGATTGTTGAATGTAAAAGTTCTGTATTGTCACTGTTGCTGGGTGGCTCTTGAATAGATCTTGTCTGTCATCCTGTGCGTTGCTGAGGATGGAATCTGAAGGTCTGAGCTCTTTCTTCCTTCAGGAAGGAGCCATCCGTGCTGTCTAAAGGCTGAGAAGCTGTACCATTTTCTTTCAGGAGTTGTTCCTGAGATTTGGATTGTTGTGATCAGAGCTTATAATTGTATGGAAGAAATTATCACTTGTAACTGCAAAGCAGAGTGAGGAACCTGTTCTGGAAGCTTCTTCCACCCTCAGCCTGCCTGGCAGCTCTGGGACCTCCTCCAGCTCCCCAGGATCCCTCACGGGTCTTGTAGGGACTGTCACCAGGAATGGGACCGACCCTCTTGTTTCAGGAGAGGGTCAAGAGGAAGGGGCAGAGACCTTTCCTTTCCCTGCAGGTTTGGACTGTACGAGGCAATTTGGTTCCTTTTATAATTAACATTGACTCGAGTGTCCAAACCCTCAGGATGGAAGCTACTCACACCCCGTGTGAGCTGCTGGGAAGTGCTGTCTCTGGGCTGGATCTCACCCTGTGGTGCTGGCAGGTGCCCCACGCTGTCCCAGCTCGGCCCCTCTTCCTGATGGAGACAGGATTAAATATCAAAATATCCCCTGCACCCCCCTGGCAGGGGTTTGTGGATCCTGGTTGTGGGTTTACTCCTGGAGTGGCTGTGCCGCATCGTGGAGTGGAACGAGCAAGTTAGTTGCAGGATCTCTGCTATGAGAAAGTCATTAGTACATGGGATGGGCTTTGGAGAAACAGAGTCTTCAGAGACATTGAAGCAGCTGGATTGTGCCCACGAAGGGCTGTGCAGCGTTTTGACCTCACGGCTGAAGGAGGCATTTTCTTCCTTCTGATTTCTGACACGGGTTGGAGAGAGAAGGAGACACCCTGCAGGGCAGGAGCTGTTTTCTCTCTCAGATATGAAATGTTAATACTCCCCCGAGTATGTCTCTGCAGTATAAAGTGTGGTATAAAATTCAATGGGTTTGATGCTGGGACCTTCCTTCAATGGATGCTTGTGCACGTGTGCGAGCCTGTCAGGGCTGTTTCATTAGCTCCGTATTTTAATAGTGAGCAGCATAATCTGACAGTGAGGAAGAGTCCTAGAGGCTGAACAAGCGTGTTGGAAGGGATAGACAACGGTTATTTTTTATTTATGGGCCCCTGAAGGAATGATGTGTATTCTGCTTCTCTTTGAGGACTAAAAAAGAGCAGAGCTGGCGTTTCTCAAAGGTTTTGAACTCCTGATTTCTCGTGACAGCAAGCAGCCACCTCCTCCTTGGTACCTGCAGTAGGACAAGCTATGGTTGATAAGGACACTGACTCACTGAGACGGGGGTCCACGAGAAAGCTGGGGAAGGACATTTCCTAAGGGCAGTTAATGACAAAACAAGGGGAAATGGGTTTAAGCTGAAAGAGGGGAGGTTTAGATGAGATACTAGGAAGAAGTTCTCCACTGTGAGGGTGGTCAGACACTGGAACAGGTTGGCCAGAGAAGCTGTGGCTGCTCCTCCCTGGAAGTGTTCTCGGCCAGGTTGGATGAGGCTTTGAGCAACCTGGTCTAGTGGAAGGTGTCCCTGCTGCTGGCAGGGGGGTTGGGACTGGATGAGCTTTAAGGTCCCTTCCAACCCAAACCATTCGATGATTAGATGACGCTGACCTCTGTTTGCAGTCCCGATGCACGCTGCCGAGTGCAGGTTACCTGTGCCAGAGAAAAATGAGCTGTAACATCAGCTCAGGGGCTTCCTGTCTCACTGGGTGGCTTTTTGGGGTGGTGGTGTGCCAGTGAGCAGGCTGGCACCGCACAGGGCAGCACTGGAGAGCTGCTTCATTTGCTTCTCTCCGGGCAAAGCTGCTCGATTTCTTTCAGGACAGCGCCTGTTTAATTCACAGAACCAAAAAGATGCTGTTTAGGGGACAAGGGACCGAAACAGGCTCTGGAGTTAAATGTTAAAGTTGGAAGTGAGGTTGAAGGCGTGAGTAAGGATGTGCAGGTCCTTCTGATGCCCAGGGCGAGTGTCCTTCTGGTGTGGTGCCCAGTGACAGGACAAGGGGCAATGGGCACAAACTGGAACACAGGAGGTTCCAGTGAAACATGAGGAGAAACTTGTTTGCTGTGAGGGTGTTGGAGCCCTGGGACAGGCTGCCCAGAGAGGGTGTGGAGTCTCCTTCTCTGGAGAGATTCCAAACCCGCCTGGACACCATCGTGTGCAACCTGCTGGAGATGGACCTGCTTTGGCAGGGGGGTTGGACTGGATGATCTCCAGAGGTCCCTTCCAACCCCACCACTCTGGGATTCAGTGTGATTCTGTGAGACCAACCTCTGGTGCTGTCAGTGTGACATTCTCTTGCCTTCCTGCTCTTTGTGGATGCTGCAGATTCCTCTGCCCCATCGCCGTGGTGGAGGGGATACACTGACAGTGCCTCAGCACCCATGCTGGGCTGTGTGGCTTGGTGGGCTCTTTCTGAGACAGGTTCCCAAAGCCAGATGCTCTGCCAGCACCACAGCCCCAGCCCACAGCCAGCCAGGAGCGAGGGCTGCAGCTGTAGGAAATACAACCTGGAGATGATGGGCTGTAAATATTTGATGACTTGTGTCCTGAGAAGGGAGGGAAAATGCTTATGGTACCAGGGAAACCCGCTGTGGTTGCAGGTGAGATGGGGAAGGAAGGGCTCTTCTCCTCCCCTCCCGCTGGAGAAGACCTCGCTGGATGCCTCCAGCTCCTGCCAGGGCTCACAGTGCTGCTGTTCCTCCCTCCTTTGTTTGCACATCTGTGAAGTCCATGGTGGAGAAGTCAATAGACTCTTTACACCATATTGGGGATTTAAAAATTTTGTCCTTCTCCTTGTTCATACTTTTAGAGTCATAGACTGGTTTGGGTTGGAAGGGACCTTAAAGATCATCCAGTTCCAACCCCCCTGCCAGCAGCAGGGACAGTTTTAAGTTTTATCTTTCTCCTTGCTCTTACCATGACTGTTTCTGGGTGCAGCTGAGGGGCACAGGACCTTGGTGGTGCTCAGCTCTAATTGCCCTCTGTGTCTCTCCACAGAAGTGTCTGCGGTTGAATCCCGACGTTCCCGTGTGGGTTTCCAAGCAGCGCATCCTCTGCACCTTGAACCACAGCCTGAAGGATGTTCTCAACTACGGGCTCTTCCAGCCGGCCTTCAACGGCAGGGCTGGGAAGTTTCTGGATGAGGAGCGTCTGCTGAGGGAGTACCCCCTGAATCCAGACACGCCTGTCCCCTACTTGGAGGTAGCTGTCTTCCTTTTTAATGAATTTTTTTTTTAGATGTGTGTATATTGATATATATGTATGAGACAGGCTGAGAGAGTTGGGGCTGTTCAACCTGGAGAAGAGAAGGCTCCGGGGAGACCTTCTAGTGGCCTCCCAGTACCTGAAGGGGCTCCAGGAAGGGTGGGGAAGGACTTTTCATAAGGGCAGTTAATGACAGAACAAGGGGAAATGGGTTTAAGCTGAAAGAGGGGAGGTTTAGATGAGATATTAGGAAGAAGTTCTTCACTGTGAGGGTGGTGAGACACTGGAACAGGTTGTCCAGAGAAGCTGTGGCTGCTCCTCCCTGGAAGTGTTCTCGGCCAGGTTGGATGAGGCTTTGAGCAACCTGGTCTAGTGGAAGGTGTCCCTGCTGCTGGCAGGGGGGTTGGAACTGGATGAGCTTTCAAGTCCCTTCCAATCCAAACCATTCTATGATTCTAAGGAGGACAGGGAGGGGATTCGAGGCAGCCAGCACGGCTGCACCCAGGGCTCTGCCACCCAAGTGCGAGGCAAAAACCTCCTCTGAGAAGAGTTTACTCAAAGGTGCCCGGCAGCATTTCTTGGGCTCCACTGGCTGTCACTGTGGCCATCCTCACTGGCTGTCACTGTGGACATCCCCACTGGCTGACTGTCACTGTGGATGTCCCCACTGGCTGGCTGTCCCTGTGGCCATCCTCACTGGCTGTCCCTGTGGCCGTCCCCACTGGCTGTCCCTGTGGCCATCCCCACTGACTGTCACTGTGGACATCCCCACTGGCTGTGATGGGACTCCAGTTACCTGCACGTGGATTTATAAATGTAGGGACCTTGTGCTATATTTTACCCACAAAGTCTATTTAGAAAGCATTACACGCTTAAGCTGCACAAGCTCTTACAAATGCAGGCGTGAACGCTGTTATTATAACTAATCCTGACTAATTTGGAGAGAAAGTGCAGCAAAATTTCTCAGCAAACTAACGTTTAATGTAGGCAAAACCATTTGGAACAACATTAAGGATGCTTGCAAATAAACCTACGAGGTAGCAAATTCCTTCATGTTCCTCAGAGAGGCTTTAACGCTTTGTTTTTGTGTAATGCAGCATGATGTCCACGCTTAATGTCTTAGCACACACATCTCAATGCAGGCTTGACACGGGTATTTGTTGTGTGTCATTTCGATTCTTCATAACTTGATAAGAATGGCAGCTGAGCACTGGAGAATCCTGTGGGAAAACCCAAAATCTGGAATCTATTTACAAGACATAAATCCTGTGCTGAGACCACGAGGTTTGTGGAACCCAAAAGATAAATTAGCCCTCAGGGCTGCACGTGAAGGTAATCAGATAAGTGAGGGGTTTGTTCCTAGTGACAGAAATCACATCCCAAAGCAGGTATCTGCAGAGGGGAGGTGGGATGCTGGCTCTGTTCCATGCCAGGGAGAGCTGTTGGCACTCCAGGTTCCTTTATTGGGATGAAATAGCAGCTGCAGCACAGTGTGTTGGTGATCAGGCAACGTGCAGTGGGGTCCAACTGCCCATCTGCCTAGATCCCGTGTCCCCTTTCTGCGTTTGGGGGTTGTGACTGTGTCCCCTGTTATCTTACTGGTAGTTATCTCCTGTCAGAAGCTTATTATGTCCTTCTTAGTGAGGGACTTACTTTGTTTGCATGCCAACCACACCGTTGTGTTCTCACTGTTATTAATCATCACACATTCAGTTCATGCACCTTGTAAATCCCAGATTCCCAGAATGGCCTGGGTTGGAAAAGCCCTTTAAGCTCATGGAGTCCAACCATGAACCCAACACTGACCAGTCCCCTATGACTAACCCATGTCCCTCAGCACTGTGTCTACACGACTCTTCAATCCCTCCAGGGATGGGGACTCCACCACTGCCCTGGGCAACCCCTTCCAATGCCTCAGAACCCTTGCACCAAAGAAATTCTTCCTCACATCCCATCTAAAATTGAAGGAGATTTGGAAATTCTCACCCCTGTGTGTCCTCCCTGTGGAAGTCCAGTCAGCGAGGGAGCTGCTGGAGCAAAACCAGTGGGGTGTGAATAGCTTGGGGTCAGCTGCCCACTTCAGTTGCTTCTTCAGAAGTTTTGCTGCTCAAGTTTGAGCATTTGGCTACGTGTTGTTCAATGTAATTCTTCTCAGATGAGGTTTTTGCCGTGGACATGGGTGCAGTGTGCATTGCTCTTGCATCAAAGCTGCTGTAGCCTGGCTTTGTGGGGCAGCTGGAGGTCCCACAGGACCTTCCCAAGGCCAAGCACTGGGAGACCCAGAGCAGTGCCCAGGGCTGGGAGGTTGATGCTGGGGGAGCAGAGCTCCTTTGCAGCCCCTCTGACGTGGTGCCTGGGGTGAAGAGGAACCGCTGAAGGATGCTTGCATGGCCATGTAGGGATGCACAGAGGATTCCTGACACTGGCAGCATCTGCAGAGGACCAACATCTGTAAATCAGTGGACAAGTTTTTACCTTGGGGTGATAAAAAAAACGCCAAACTTCTATGAAAAAACATCTGCCCAGTAGTACAAGTTCATGATAGACTGAGAATGCGCTAACATTTTGCCAGTATTGAAAAGTAAGTGGGATGGGCTTAGGAACTGCAGTCCAAAGATAACTTGGTGTCAGTTCCAGCTGAAAGAATGAGATGTTGGTGGAGGATTAAGTTCATAGCAATTCAAAATCTCAGAATACAATTCGTGCATTGAAAAAAAAGATCTAGTCGAACAAATCCCATTTCATTCTTGAAGGAAATTGTAATTCTGCTTGATAAAGGTAACTATACAAAGGTAGCAGCCACTTGGGGGTACTTGATTTTGTTCTACACGATATTCAAGTTCAGGATTAGCACTAGAAAACATCAGTGGGACAAGTGCCACCAGCTCACTAATCAATGATAAGGAGCAGTTGTCACGGCGATCATCGCTGCATCGATGTGTTCCTGGTGGGGTTTCCTTAGGGACTAATGTCAGGCTTGATGTGGATACCCCAGGGATCTGGGTGTAAATATAAAATCACTGCTCATAAAGCCTGATTACACAAAGTTTGGCAGAGAATGTAACAGTGGTGTCAGCTGCACTAAGTCATTTGGTAAGTGGGAGTCCCATCCAAGTACGCTCTAAGTCAACTGGATGACACACAGCAGGACAAGGATGGCTCGCAAAGGAAGGACTCACATCGTGGAAAACAAAGCTTCTGAATAAGATTTTTGAGCCTTTTGGTCAAGAAGCCCAACAGCAATTCCCAGTGTGCACAGAGGGAGCCTCTGTCATCCTTCGGTGTGTGTCCTGACGCGTCGTGAGTTGGTTTTAGCAGTGGTTGGGGTGGAAGGGGTTGGTGTTGGAGCAGTGTGTGGGTGACAGTCAGTGTGCTTGAAAGCATGTTGAGAAGAGTCACGGCACAGAAAAGAGAAGCAGAAGTGATCTGAGAACAGAAGAGAAGATCCCTCAATGAGAGATGGAGAGCTCAGCCTGCTTACAGGGAAGTTGGCTGTAGACCACCTGGGTAAGAACTGTCCTGGGGAAAACCATTCTGTCATTAGAGAGATCCCTCATTGGTTGGGAGGGAGCAGAACAAAGGCCACACCATCTGGAAGCTGAAGCCAGACAGATTCATAGCCACCAGGATGATATGAGGGCTGGAGCAGCTCTGCTGTGAGGACAGGCTGAGAAAGTTGGGGCTGTTCAGCCTGGAGAAGAGAAGGCTCCGGGGAGACCTTCTAGTGGCCTCCCAGCACCTAAAGGGGCTACAAGAAAGCTGGGGAGGGACTTTTCATAAGGGCAATTAATGACAAAACAAAGGGAAATGGGTTTAAGCTGAAAGAGGGGAGGTTTAGATGAGATATTAGGAAGAAGTTCTTCACTGTGAGGGTGGTCAGACACTGGAACAGGTTGCCCAAGGAAGTTGTGGCTGCTCCTCCCTGGAGGCGTTGAAGGCCAGGCTGGGTGAGGCTTTGAGCAACCTGATCTAGTGGAAGGTGTCCCTGCTGCTGGCAGGGGGGTTGGGACTGGATGAGCTTTGAGGTCCCTTCCCACCCAAACCAGTCTATGATTCTATGATATGAAAAACTGGTCAGAATTTCTTTAGTGAGGAAAGCAGGTAACTTGGAGCAAATAATGAAGGAGAACAGTGTGTTCTGTATCTCTTGCTGTTTTCAGCTCTAGGTTGATTGTCTTCACGCAAGGTGACATTTACTGGAGCTGCCTCAGAGCGGTTTGATGCTGAGTGGGGTTTGTTCATCTCATGTTTGACATTCTTCCCTCTTGCAGTTCCGGTACAAGAGGCGTGTGTACACCCAGACTTTGCTGGATGACAAGCAGTTTGCCAAGCTCCACACAAAGGTAAGGCTGGAGTCTAACTGACAAGCTCAAAGCCCTTGTGGCATGTCCAGCACTGGTGGTGGCTTGTCATAGGTTATGGGCTACCTGTCATAGGTTACCTGATACCAGGTTCTGGGATGTTGCAGTCTTCCCTGCTTGCCAGATTGCAAAGAACTCATGAGAAGTGGGTGGTGCTTGCTGAAACCTGGGGTGTTCTGGGTGGGGGTTCCAGCTGAAGGACCCCATTGAGCCATGGTAGGGTGGTCCACACAGAGATAGACTTGCAGTGCTCCTGTGTGGAGGTAGGTGTGCGGTCTGTGCTCTGCAGGAGAGCATGGGGTCAGCTTCCCATGGGGTGGTGAGGCAGAGGAACACATGATGGGCCAGCTGAAGAGAAGCTTTATTCTCTGGGATGGAGGAGTCACTAAATGCCTGGAGAGCACAATGGGGCACATTGAGGAGCACGCCTTCCCTTCCCCCAGCGAGAGGCTGCGGCACGCCTCCGCCTTGCACGCGGGCTTGTTGCTTTGTCTCTGGCTTTAACCCGTGTGTTTGGGTCAGGATTTCACTGGTGGGATCTACATGTGAAGTGGAAAGTGCTCTTGGTTTACTGCAGCCCCCACATGTCGTGGGCAGTGATCAAGGTGTGTGTCAAAATTAACGGTGCAGGTGCTGAACGGACCATCTGGGTGTTTGGAGAACAAGGGGTGTGACAGGAGTGGGGATTTTATGTGCATGGGTGTTTCCTGGGAGGAGGGACACTCCACCAAAACCACCGGGCTCTGTGGCCAGGGACACCCCCCAGCTGGCACAGCTGCAGGGTCAGGGATGTTAATGGTGACCAGGCCTTGGGCACGTGTTGGCTGGATGCCCTCTCGCATCGTTCTTCCCCTGGACAGCTGTGGTGGTCCCATGATGTCACTTTTTGCCTAAGAAATTAAGAGCAATAATTGTGGGGAGGTCTGGAACCTGATGCCACTCATAATTGTGCCTTGAGATGGCATGTGGGGACTTGGATGGTTCCTGGGAGGTCGGGCCAGTGGTGCACGGGAACTGTGAGACAGGAGGAGGGAGGTGGGCGCTGGCAGTGTGGTGGCCATTGCCCAACTGGGTGGCTTTGTCACACTGAGCAGCATTCGAACTGCTGGGTGGCACGAGGACACCTTCAGCCCCCATCAAACTCATCTTCTGGGAGAGTCCATGGGGAAGGGCTTGGGCAGGGAGTGGAGGTGTGGAGAAGCTCACGGGGATGGTCTGAGTGTGGAGGTCACTGTGCTGGGGATGACTGTGCAGGGAGGCTTTGGGGTTCTTGTTTAGGAAGGACGTGGGGATGGCTGGGACCTCAGGGCTGCTGGCTGCTCCCATGTTCCTGTGTATCACAAGCTCCCTCAGAAACCCCTGTGCAGAGCAACTGCTTCCCACCGAGGACTGGGCCACCTCTTGGCTGTTTTCCTTTTGCCCTCTGACGAGACACGTGCCACTCTCTGGCTTGACACTTCTCAGCTGCTCGGCCGCTCTCGCCCCACAGCCGGCACCTCCAAGACCCACACAGAAGGTGCCCAGGGCTGGGTGACCACGGAGGTGCACCCAGGTGCTGTACCTCCTCACAGCATCCCAGAATGGCCTGGGTTGGAA